>NC_053023.1:530631409-530833432 GCF_003073215.2 Triticum urartu | reverse complement strand
TTCAATGACACTATCAACTGGAAGATTAGCTCCCAGCTGAGTCAAGTGATTGTGGTATCCAGACATTCTGAGTATATGCTCACTGACAGAACTATTCTCCTCCATTTTGCAGTTGTGGAACTTATTGGAGACGTCATATCTCTCAATCCGGGCATTTTATTGAAATATTAACTTCAACTCCTGTAACATCTCATATGCTCCATGACGTTTAAAACGTCCTGGAAGTCTCGGTTCTAAGCCGTAAAGCATGGCACACTGAACTATCGAGTAGTCATCAGCTTTGCTCTGCCAGGTGTTCACAACATCTGGCGTTGCTCTTGCAGCGGGTTTGGCACCTAGCGGTGCTTCCAGGACGTAATTCTTCTGTGCAGCAATGAGGATAATCCTCAAGTTACGGACCCAGTCCATGTAACTGCTACCATCATCTTTCAACTTAGCTTTCTCTAGGAACGCATTAAAATTCAACAGAACAACAGCATGGGCCATTTATCTACAACAACATAGACATGCAAAATACTATCAGGTACTAATTTCATGATAAATTAAAGTTCAATTAGTCATATTACTTAAGAACTCCCACTTAGATAGACATCCCTCTAATCATCTAAGTGATCACGTGATCCATATCAACTAAACCATGTCCGATCATCACGTGAGATGGAGTAGTTTTCAATGGTGAACATCACTATGTTCATCATATCTACTATATGATTCACGCTCGATCTTTCGGTCTCAGTGTTCCGAGGCCATATCTGCATCTGCTAGGCTCGTCAAGTTTAACCCGAGTATTCTGCTTGTGCAAAACTGGCTTGCACCCGTTGTATGTGAACGTAGAGCTTATCACACCCTATCATCACGTGGTGTCTTGGCACGACGAACTGTAGCAATGGTGCATACTTAGGGAGAACACCTATACCTTGAAATTTAGTGATAGATCATCTTATAATGCTACCGCCGAACTAAGCAAAATAAGATGCATAAAGGATAAACATCACATTCAATCAAATATAAGTGATATGATATGGCCATCATCATCTTGTGCCTTTGATCTCCACCTCCAAAGCACCGTCATGATCACCATCGTCACCGGCTTAACACCATCATCTCCATCGTAGCATCATTGTCGTCTCTCCAACTATTGCTTCTACGACTATCGCTACCGCTTAGTGATAAAATAAAGCAATTACATGGCGATTGCATTTCATACAATAAAGTGGCAACTATATGGCTCCTGCCAGTTGCTGATTACTGTGTTACAAAACATGACCTTCTCATACAACAATGTATATAATCATGTATTGACCATATCACATCACAACATGCCCTGCAAAAACAAGTTAGACGTCCTCTACTTTGTTGTTGCAAGTTTTACGTGGCTGCTACGGGCTTAGCAAGAACCGTTCTTACCTACGCATCAAAAACCACAATGTAGTATAGTGATTGCATTTTGATCTTCAGAAACAACCCTTTTCATTGAAACCGATTCAACTAAAGTTGGAGAAACAGACACCCACTAGCCACCTGTGTGCGAAGCACGTCGGTAGAACCAGTCTCGCGTAAGCGTACGCGTAATGTCGGTCTGAGCCGCTTCATCCAACAATACCGCTGAATCAAGAATCAACTAGTGACGGCAAGAAATATGTATATACCCACGCCCACAACTCCTTTGTGTTCTACTCGTGCATATAACATCTACGACTAGATCTGGCTCGGATTCCACTGTTGGGGAACGCAGTATTTCAAAAAAAAATCTACGATCACGCAAGATCTATCTAGGAGATGCTTAGCAACGAGAGGGGGAGAGTATGTCTACGTACCCTCATAGACCGAAACTGGAAGCGTTATGAAACACGATTGATGTAGTCAAACGTCTTCGCAATCCAACCGATCAAGTATCGAATGCACGGCACCTCCGTGATCTGCACACGTTCATCTTGGTGACGTCCTTCGTACTCTTGATCCAGCTAAGGCTGTGGTGCTTTTTAATAAGAGGATGATGACCAAGATTCCGAAAGAATTAATAAACTTGAAGGTATTATCACCAACTTAGGGTCCGCTTTTTCTGCCGTAAGGAATACTTCAAATCCTCCTACCAAAGTTGCCAAACTAATGTACGTTCCTAAGAATAAGGGTGAAACTTCTAGTAAGGAAAATGCGGATCTTAAATCCATAAGTGTTCACCCCAACTTTCTCGCTATCATTAAGGAACCTTTTGCTACAAATGATTTTCTCGATTTCTTGCCTAAGTGTTTAATCATTAGTAGAAAGAAGGAAACTCCTAAGGGTTATAGGTGTTCGATTGAAGAATTGCATGCCAAAGATGGCAATACCTAGATCTATCCTTGCTTTTATGCCTAGCTAGGGGCGTTAAACGATAGCGCTTGTTGGGAGGCAACCCAATTTTATTTTTGTTCCTTGATTTTTGATTCTGTTTAGCAATAAATAATTCATCTAGCCTCTGTTTAGATGTGGTTTTATGCTTTTAATTAGTGTTTGTGCCAAGTAGAACCTTTGGGAAGACTTGGGGAAAGTCTTTGCGATCTTGCTGTAAAAAAACAGAAACTTTAGCACTCACGAGATTTGCTGCCATTTTTTACTGGAGAGTTCTATCTAGTTAATTATTTTTGAAGATGATTAATAGATAAATTCCTCACATCCCAAAATTTATTTTAGAATTTTTTGGGTTCCATAAGTAGTCGAAACCTACAGATTACTAGAGACTTTTCTGTTTTTGACAGATTCTGTTTTTCTCGTGTTGTTTGCTTATTTTGATGAATCTATGAGTAGTATCAGAGGGTATGAACCATAGAGAAATTGAAATACAGTAGGTTTAACACCAATACAAATAAATAATGAGTTCATTACAGTACCTTAAGTGGTGGTTTGTTTTCTTATACTAACGGAGCTCATGAGATTTTCTATTTAAGTTTTGTGTTGTGAAGTTTTAAAGTTTTGGGTAAGGATTTGATGGATTATGGAACAAGGAGTGGCAAGAGCCTAAGCTTGGGGATGACAAGGCACCCCAAGGTAAAATCCAAGGACAACCAAAAGCCTAATCTTGGGGATGCCCCGGAAGGCATCCCCTCTTTTGTCTTCGTCCATCGGTAACTTTACTTGGAGCTATATTATTATTCACCACATGATATGTGTTTTGCTTGGAGCGTCTTATATGATTTTAGTCTTTGCTTTTTAGTTTACCACAATCATCCTTGCTGTACACACCTTTTGGGAGAGACACACATGAATTGGAATTTATTAGAATACTCTATGTGCTTCACTTATATCTTTTGAGCTAGATAATTTTGCTCTAGTGCTTCACTTATATCTTTTAGAGCACGGTGGTGGTTTTTATAGAAATAATTGATCTCTCATGCTTCACTTATATTATTTTGAGAGTACTTTAGAACAGCATGGTAATTGTCTTTGGTTATGAATCTAGTCCTAATATAATAGGCATCCAAGATCGGTATAATAAAAACTCTCATAAAAAGTGCATTGAGTACTAGGAGAAGTTTGATACTTGATAATTGTTTTGAGATATAAAGGTGGTGATATTAGAGTGTGCTAGTTGAGTAGTTGTGAAATTGAGAAATACTTGTGTTGAAGTTTGCAAGTCCCTTAGCATGCACGTATGGTGATCGTTGTGTGACAAATTTGAAGCATGAGGTGTTTCTTTGATTGTCCTCCTTATGAGTGGCGGTCGGGGACGAGCGATAGTCTTTTCCTAACAATCTATTCCCCTAGGAGCATGCGCATAATACTTGGTTTTTGATGACCTGTAGATTTTTGCAATAAGTATGTGAGTTCTTTATGACTAATGTTGAGTACATGGATTATACGCACTCTCACCCTTCCATCATTGCTAGCCTCTTCGATACCATGCAATGCCCTTTCTCACCTTGAGAGTTGGTGCAAACTTCGCCGGTGCATCCAAACCCCGTGATATGATACGCTCTGTCACACATAAACCTCCTTATATCTTCCTCAAAATAGCCACCATACCTACCTATTATGGCATTTCCATAGCCATTCCGAGATATATTCCCATGCAACTTTCCACCGTTCCGTTCATCATGACACGCATCATCTCTGTCATATTGCCTTGCATGATCATGTAGTTGACATCGTATTTGTGGCAAAGCCACCATTCATAATTTTCATACATGTCACTCTTGATTCATTGCCCGTCCCGATACACCGCCGGAGGCATTCATATAGAGTCATACTTTGTTCTAGTATCGAGTTGTAATCATTGAGTTGTAAATAAATAGAAGTGTGATGATCATCATTAATAGAGCATTGTCCCAAAGAAAAAAAAAAGAGAAATCCCAAATAAAAAAAGGGAGGCGCAAAAAAAGGGCAATGCTACTATCCTTTTTTCCACACTTGTGCTTCAAAGTAGCACCATGATCTTTATTATAGAGAGTCTCTTGTTTTGTCACTTTCATATACTAGTGGGAATTTTTCGTTATAGAACTTGGCTTGTATATTCCAAAAATGGGCTTCCTCAAGTGCCCTAGGTCTTCGTGAGCAAGCAAGTTGGATGCACACCCACTTAGTTTCTTTTGTTGAGCTTTCATATATTTATAGCTCTAGTGCATCCGTTGCATGGCAATCCCTACTCCTTGCATTGACATCAATTGATGGGCATCTCCCTAGCCCATTGATTAGTCGCGTCGATGTGAGACTTTCTCCTTTTTTGTCTTCTTCACATAACCCCCATCATCATATTCTATTCCACCCATGGTGCTATATCCATGGCTCACGCTCATGTATTGCGTGAAAGTTGAAAAAAGTTTGAGATTACTAAAGTGTGAAACAATTGCTTGGCTTGTCATCGGGGTTGTGCATGATGAGAGCATTCTTGTGTGACGAAAATGGAGCATGACCAAACTATATGATTTTGTAGGGATGAACTTTCTTTTGCCATGTTATTTTGAGAAGACATAATTGCTTAGTTAGTATTCTTGAAGTATTACTAATTGTATGCCAATATTAGACTTTTACCTTGAATCTTTCGGATCTGAATATTCATGCCACAATAAACAGATTTACATTAAGAATATGCTAGAAAGCATTCCACATCAAAAATTCCGTTATTATCATTTACCTACTCGAGGACGAGTAGGAATTAAGCTTGGGGATGCTTGATTCGTCTCCAACGTATCTATAATTTTTTATTGTTCCATGCTATTATATATTCCGTTTTGGATGTTAATGGGCTTTATTTTACACTTCTATATTATTTTTGGGACTAACCTATTAACCCAAGGCCCAGTGCAAATTGTTGTTTTTTTGCCTACTTCAGTGTTTCGCAGAAAACGGATATCAAACGGAGTCCAAACAGAATGAAACCTTCGGGAGCGTGATTTTTGGAACAAGCGTGATCCAGAGGACTTGGAGTGGACATCAAGCAATCAACGAGGCGGCCACGAGGTAGGGGAGCGCGCCTACCCCCCTGGGCGTGCCCTCCCTCCTCGTGGGCCCTCGTTGCTCCACCGACCTACTTCTTTCTCCTATATATATATATTCATATACCCCAAAAACATCCAGGAGCACCACGAAACCCTATTTCCAACGCCGCAACCTTCTATACCCAAGAGATCCCATCTTGGGGCCTTTTCCGGAGCTCCGCCGGAGGGGGCATTGATCACGGAGGGCCTCTACATCAACTCCATGGCCTCTCCGATGATGTGTGAGTAGTTTATTTCATACCTTCGGGTCCATAGCTAGTAGCTAGATGGCTTCTTCTCTCTCTTTTTATTTGATGTAACTCTTTTTGTGGTGTGTTTGTCGAGATCCGATGAATTGTGGGTTTATGATCAAGTCTATCTATGAACAATATTTGAATCTTCTCTGAATTCTTTTATGCATGATTGGTTATCTTTGCAAGTCTCTTCGAATTATCAGTTTGGTTTGGCCTACTAGATTGATCTTTCTTGCAATGGGAGAAGTGCTTAACTTTGGGTTCAATCTTGCGGTGCTCGATCCCAGTGACAGAAAGGGAAATGACACGTATTGTATTGTTACCATCGAGGATAAAAAGATGGGGTTTATATCATATTGATTGAGTTTATCCCTCTACATCATGTCATCTTACCTAATGTGTTACTCTGTTCTTATGAACTTAATACTCTAGATGCATGCTAGATAGCGGTCGATGTGTGGAGTAATAGTACTAGATGCAGGCAGGAGTCAGTCACCCACCGTAATACTTATGCTATCTTGAGAGAAGCCACTAGTGAAACCTATGGCCCCGGGTCTATTCTCATCATAGTAATCTCCCGTTATCAAGTTATTCCTTGCACCGTTTATTTTGCAATCTTTTCTTTTTATCGTTATTACAAAAATACCAAAAATATTATCTTATCATATCTATGAGATCTCACTCTCGTAAGTGACCATCAAGGGATTGACAACCCCTTTATCGTGTTGGTTTCGAGGTTCGTATTTGTTTGTGTAGGTACGAGGGACTTGCGTGTGGCCTCCTACTGGATTGATACCTTGGTTCTCAAAAACTAAGGGAAATACTTATGCTACTTTGGTGTATCACCCTTTCCTCTTCGAGGGAAAACGAACGCAGTGCTCAAGAGGTAGCATGGGCTCCAGCGCCTCATCGTCGAATTAGGTTAGCAGTTTATGCTTTGGGTAACTCTTCATTGGGCATTCGAGGCCGTATTCTTCGGCTGCCAGGACATTAGTTCATCTGTCGTTGAGCAGATCTTGGTTATCTTGAAGCTACTGCTGCTTTTTCTTTAGGCTTCTAGCAGTGGCTATTAGCTGGCGCTTAAAGTGCTCTTGTTCGAGGGTTCCTCTAGCATGATGAAATCCTCCTCGCCGAGGCTCATGTCGTCCTCGGAGAGTGGTAGGTAGTTGATATCCTCTGAGTCTTCGTTCCCTGCTTGCTCGTCAGGGTCGACCTGCCCGTCCTCCCGATCATCCTGTTCGGATGTTCGTTCGATGGGGTATTCTTGGTCTTCGGAGTTCTCCGGAGTATCATCGTCTCCGGTGCCGATATTGCTGCCCTTTCCGCGACACGATTTAGAGCGGCGCCGCTGACATCAACGCTTTGGCTGTGTCTCAGGAGGCTCGTCCTCGACTGGATCCTTCTCATCATCGTCGTTGCCTTCTTTAGGTGTGCCCACCATGTACATGTCGTATGAGGAGGTGGTCATCCAGTGTCCGGTGAATGGAGGGTTTTGGGCTAGCTCCTCTCCGGCATCATCGTCCATACCATTGATGTCTTCAGAGTTGTAGTCGAGCATGTCAGTTAGATCCTTGAGAGTGGCTATAAAGTGGGTGGTGGGTGGGAAGTAAAATTCCCTATTTTCAGCCCCTACTCCGGGTTGGGTGCAATTCAGAAGTGGTTCCTCTGTGATGGCGAGGGATCGCATTAGGTCCAGAGCCTCGTTTAAGAGCGAGGTTTGGACGGGGACTAAAGTTCTCCAGCCGAGCTCGCAAGAAACGTACTGCGAGTGTTTGGAGCTAGTGTCCCGGAAGTGTCCGGCTTTTTGATGGCTTCCGGTGGTGCTATCCTCTCCGGTTCTCCAACATTGAGCTCTATATTCGCAGATAGTCCGGCGGGCTCTAAACTCCCGTCTTCGTACCTGGTGATGCGCTCCGGCTCTAAGGCTGGAGCGGTGGTTGGAGCCGCGAAGCCTTGGAAGATCAAGTCTCCTTGGGTGTCGGCGACATAGTTCAGATTTCCAAAACTAATCTGGTGACCAGGGGCGTAGCTGTCGATCTGCTCCAGGTGGCCAACCGATTTGGCCCGCAGTGCGAAGCCGCCGAATACGAAGATCTGGCTGGGGAGAAAAATCTCCTTCCCGGCAGAATTATTGTATATGATCGATGATGCCATCGAGCCTTTTGATGACGGCATAGTGGAACTCTCAATGAAAGCACCAATGTCAGTGTCAAAGCCAGTAGATCTCGGGTTGGGAAATATTCCCTAGAGGCAATAATCAAATTAGTTATTATTATATTTCCTTGTTCATGATATTCGTTTATTATCCATGCTAGAATTGTATTGATTGGAAACTCAGATACATGTGTGGATACATTGACAACACCATGTCCCTAGTAAGCCTCTAGTTGACTAGCTCGTTGATCAATAGATGGTTATGGTTTCCTGACCATGGACATTGGATGTCGTTGATGACGGGATCACATCATTAGGAGAATGATGTGATGGACAAGACCCAATCCTAAGCATGGCACAAGATCGTGTAGTTCGTTTGCTAGAGCTTTTCCAATGTCAAGTATCATTTCCTTAGACCATGAGATCATGTAACTCCCGGATGCCGTAGGAGTGCTTTGGGTGTACCAAACGTCACAACGTAACTGGGTGACTATAAAGGTATACTACAAGTATCCCCGAAAGTATCTGTTGGGTTGACACGGATCGAGACTGGGATTTGTCACTTCGTATGACGGAGAGGTATCTCTGGGCCCACTCGGTAATGCATCATCATAATGAGCTCAATGTGACCAAGTGTTTGGTCACGGGATCATCATTACGGTACGAGTAAAGTGACTTGCCGGTAACGAGATTGAACAAGGTATTGGGATACCAACGATCGAATCTGGGGCAAGTAACGTACCGATTGACAAAGGGAATTGAATACGGGATTGATTGAATCCTCGACATCATGGTTCATCCGATGAGATCATCGTGGAACATGTGGGAGCCAACTGAAGGAAATATGCCCTAGAGGCAATAATAAAGTTATTATTTATTTCCTTATTCCATGATAAATGTTTATTATTCATGCTAGAATTGTATTAACCGGAAACATAATACATGTGTGAATACATAGACAAACAGAGTGTCACTAGTATGCCTCTACTTGACTAGCTCATTGATCAAAGATGGTTAAGTTTCCTAACCATATACATGAGTTGTCATTTGATTAATGGGATCACATCATTAGGAGAATGATGTGATTGACTTGACCCATTCTGTTAGCTTAGCACTTGATCGTTTAGTTTGTTGCTATTGCTTTCTTCATGACTTATACATGTTCCTATGACTATGAGATTATGCAACTCCCGTTTACCGGAGGAACACTTTGTGTGCCACCAAACGTCACAACGTAACTGGGTGATTATAAAGGTGCTCTACAGGTGTCTCCAAAGGTACTTGTTGGGTTGGCGTATTTCGAGATTAGGATTTGTCACTCCGATTGTCGGAGAGGTATCTCTGGGCCCACTCGGTAATGCACATCACTATAAGCCTTGCAAGCATTGCAACTAATGAGTTAGTTGCGGGATGATGTATTACGGAACAAGTAAAGAGACTTGTCGGTAATGAGATTGAAATAGGTATTGAGATATCGACGATCGAATCTCGGGCAAGTAACATACCGATGACAAAGGGAACAACGTATGTTGTTATGCGGTCTAACCGATAAAGATCTTCGTAGAATATGTAGGAGCCAATATGGGCATCTAGGTTTCGCTATTGGTTATTGACCAGAGAGGTGTCTCGGTCATGTTTACATAGTTCTCGAACCCGTAGGGTCCGCACGCTTAACGTTCTTGACGATATAGTACTATATGAGTTATGTATGTTGATGACCGAATGTTGTTCGGAGTCCGGGATGAGATCACGGACATGACGAGGAACTCCGGAATGGTCCGGAGATAAAGTTTGATATATGGGATAGTAGTGTTTGATCTCCGGAAGGGTTCCGGAATTCACCGGAAGGGGTTCCGGATGTTTCCCGAAATGTTTGGGCACGAGAACACTTTATCTGGGCCAAAGGGGAAAGCCCACGAGGCTTTTGGAAAGTGCAAAAGGAAGCTTTGCGGAGACCAGAGGCTAGACGCCAGGAACCCTGGCGTCTAGGGGGTAGACGCCGGGAACCCTGGCGTCTAGCCCTGGAGTCCAAGAAGGACTCTTGCCTTTTGGGTGAAACCGACTTTGAGGAGGCTTTTACTCCAAGTTTCGACCCCAGGGCTCAACATATAAATAGAGGGGTAGGGCTAGCACCAATGACACATCAAGAAACACCAAGCCATGTGTCGACCCTGTCCCCTCTAGTTTATCCTCCGTCATAGTTTTCGTAGTGCTTAGGCGAATCCCTACGGAGATTGTTCTTCACCAACACCGTCACCACGCCATCGTGCTGCCGGAACTCATCTACTACTTCGCCCCTGAGGGAGTCCTAGATTAGGGGGTGTCCGGATAGCCGGACTATACCTTCGGCCGGACTCCTGGACTATGAATATACAAGATTGAAGACTTCGTCCCGTGTCCGGAAGGGACTTTCCTTGGCGTGGAAGGCAAGCTTGGTGATACGGATATGTAGAACTCCTACCATTGTAACTGACTCTGTGTAACCCTAGCCCTCTCCGGTGTCTATAAACCGGAGGGTTTTAGTCCGTAGGACGAAGAACAATCATACCATAGGCTAGCTTCTAGGGTTTAGCCTCCTTGATCTCGTGGTAGATCTACTCTTGTACTACCCATATCATCAATATTAATCAAGCAGGAGTAGGGTTTTACCTCCATCGAGAGGGCCCGAACCTGGGTAAAAACATCGTGTCCCTTGTCTCCTGTTACCATCCGCCAAGACGCACAGTTCGGGACCCCCTACCCGAGATCCGCCGGTTTTGACACCGACATTGGTGCTTTCATTGAGAGTTCCTCTGTGTCGTCACTTTTAGGCCCGATGGCTCCTCCGATCATCAAAGACGATGCGATCCAGGGTGAGACTTTTCTCCCCGGACAGATCTTCGTATTTGGCGGCTTTGCACTGCGGGCCAATTCGCTTGGCCATCTGGAGCAGATCGAAAGCTACGCCCCTGGCCGTCAGGTCAGATTTGGAAGTTTAAACTACACAGCGGACGACCGCGGAGACTTGATCTTCGACGGATCTGAGCCGCAGCCGAGCGCGCCGCACTGTCCCGGTGGGCATGATCTAGCTCTGCCGCCGAACAGTGCCCTGGAGGCCGCACCTGTGTTCGCTCCGACCCTTGGCTCGGAGCCGACCACACCAATCGAGGATGGGTGGTTAGACACCGCCTCGGGGGCTGCAATCTCTACGGCGATCAAGCCGAACACCAGCCTTGTCCTCCGCGAAGCCCGTGACTCCAAGATGCCGGACTCCTCTCCGGACTCCGAGCCCTCCGCGCCCCTACCGATCGAATCCGATTGGGCGCCGATCATGGAGTTCACCGCCACAGACATCTTTCAGCACTCGCCCTTCGGCGACATTCTGAATTCACTCAGGTCTCTCTCTCTCTTTATCAGGAGAGTCCTGGCCGGACTATGACCGGCGGGATTGGGATGTGGACGACGAAGAAATTCGATGCCCACCCACCACCCACTTCATAGCCACTGTCAATAATTTAAACCACGTGCTCGACTTCGACTCCGAAGACATCGACGGTATGGACGACGATGTAGGAGATGAACATGAACCAACGCCTATAAGGCACTAGACAGCCACCTCATCTCATGATGTATACATGGTGGACACACCCAAAGGAAGCGACGATGAGGAACACAGGGATGCAACGAGGGATCGTTCACTCGAAAAGCAATCAAAGCGGCGACGTAAGCGCCGCTCCAAGCCCCGCCTCGACAGAGACAGCAGCCATACAGACCCAGCCATAGAGCAGGACGAGCCGGCGGACGACGAACATGCCTTCGAGCAACCGTATGAACAGGGAAACTTGGATAAACAAACCGAACACCCCATCCCCGGCGAAAACAACTGTCCGGACGACCTTACGCCGGATAGGCTCATAGAGCAGAAGAACCTCCACAAAAGGCTCGCCGCCACTGCGCGTAGCCTGAGAAAGCAGAAGCGGAAGCTCAAAACTGCGGAAGATGCACTCAGAATCAGATGGAGCAAAGTATGCAACACCGCAGACAAATATGGCGGCAGTCGCCGCACAAAAAGCTATCCAAAGCGAAAGCTATTGCCTGAATTTGACGAGGAGGCCTTAGAGCCCCCGCAGTCAAAAAATAGGAAAGCCACCCGGTCGGATAGACGACCGCATGGCCAGCATGGAGCGGCAAGCGGTGCCGCACACAAGCCGGCACGCGATCCACCAAAGGATCTGCATCAAAAAGATGGCCCAGCCAGATCTATCTATGGGCCAAGAAAGCAAGCTCTAGTAAGCAATGCAACACAACAAATATCTGAACATCACGGCACACCCAAATACAGGGGTGCCGCACACCCCCTATGTTTCACCAATGAGGCGATGGACCATGAATTTCCAGCGGGATTCAAGCCCGTAAACATAGAGGCGTACGACGGAACAATAGACCCTGGGGTCTGGATCGAGGATTATATCCTCCACATACACATGGCCAGAGGAGATGACCTCCACGCCATAAAATACTTACCCCTCAAGCTTAAAGGGCCAGCCCGGCATTGGCTCAAAAGCCTTCCCGAAAACACCAATGGAAGTTGGGAAGAGCTTGAGGATGCTTTCCGGGCAAATTTTCAAGGGACCTATGTCCGCCCTCCGGATGCAGACGATCTCAGTCACATAACTCAACAGCCCGGAGAGTCAGCCCGAAAATTCTGGAACAGATTTCTTACTAAAAAGAATCAGATAGTCGACTGTCCGGACGCCGAAGCCCTAGCAGCCTTTAAGCATAATGTTCGAGACGAATGGCTCGCCAGACACCTCGGCCAAGAAAAGCCAAGAACAATGGCCGGATTAACAGGCCTCATGACCCGCTTTTGCGCAGGAGAGGACAGCTGGTTGGCAAGATGTAGCACCAGTGACCCAAGTACATCCGAAGTTAGGGATGGAAACGGAAAACCCCGACGCAGCAAGGACCAGCGCCGGAATAAGGGAAACAGCCCAAAGAGCACGGTGGTCAACGCCGGATTCAAAAGCTCGCGGCAGAATCAGAGAAAGCCGCCCCTCAAGGATAACAGGGACGAGCTATCCAACTTAAACAAAATCTTGGACAAGATATGTCAAATACACAGTACTCCCAGGAAGCCTGTGAACCATACCCACAGAGATTTTTGGGTTTTCAAGCAATCCGGCAAACTCAACGCCGGACACAAGGGGCTCGACACACCAAGTGAGGACGACGACGAACCCCACAAGCAGAGCACCAGGAAACAAAAGGATTTCCCACAAGAAGTCAAAACAGTAAACTTACTTCACGTGACGAACAGAATGGCGCCAACAGAGATACGCGCCATACGGCCTATCCCAAAGGAGTCTCGCCAATGGTTGTTAAAACCGATCACCTTCGACCATCAGGATTACTCTAGAAGTATCCGGAACGCAGGCTGGACTGCCTTGGTATTAGATCCAATAATCGGCGGACTCCACTTTACAAATGTCCTGATGGACGGCAGCAGTGGTCTAAACCTATTATACCAGGACACAATCCACAACATGGGGATAGACCCAACAAAAATTCGCCATAGCAAAACCTCCTTTCAAGGGGTAACGCCAGGCCCGGATGCCCGTTGCATGGGTTCTCTCCGGCTAGAAGTTATGTTCGGCTCCCCCGATAACTTCCGTTGCGAACAGCTAACTTTCCACATCGCCCCATTCTCAGGTAGCTATCAAGCACTGCTAGGACGCGAAGCTTTCACCCGCTTTAACGCAATACCGCATTATGCATCTCTTACGCTTAAGATGCCCGGTCCACGAGGCATCATCTCATTAAAGGGAAAACATTGAGTGTTCCTCCCGCGCGGAAGACAGTGCGGCAGCCTTGACAGCCCCACAATAAAGCGGCTTCACCAGCCAAAGCACCTAAACAGGTCGTCAAGACCACGGACACGGCTAGACGAGTCCGGCATAAACATACAATTGATAAAGGCTTAATAGTCGTATACCCCTGTACTAGGGGCTCTGCGCATATAAAACAAGAGACAATAAAGCTCAATTTTACCCATTTCGATTTATACTTTGTTTATTTAGTATAACTCATGTTCGGCACGATCTTTCTTCAACTAAGTTCCTCTCTTTTACAGATGAACACCGTGCTACGCCCGTCCAGGATACGACACAACGGAGACACAGGCGCAGACATGCAGCAGGGACCCGTTCCAAGGATTCTTTTCAGATTAAGACCCTGCGTAAACCTTTTTTATTGTCTCTTGTTGATACACACCCCCTGGTTTCTTGGTATAACCAAGGAGGAGGCTGGCGTTTTGGCATGCGGACACGTCAGAGTTTTGTGCATACCTGGACACTAGGGGCTTATTACTAAGGGTGTTATGCCGCCCGCCCTCATAAAGACCGAATACCTTAGGGAGTGTTCGGCGTCGCGAGTTTGGCCTTATATGCATCAGCTCCGAATCATGTCTTTGGTCAAATGTTGGGTTTGCCCGGCTCCTGTGTTTTGCTACCTTACGTTCCGCTCTATCGGCTAAGGCGGTACCAGGAGAACTACTGCGATTGTGCCCCGGTTCGGCCAGGCAAGCACCTCAGTAGAGAAAGCCGAAAACTGACTGTCATGATATAGCGTGAGACTGGTCAACCACTCGATGACTTACCGGAATCTTTAGGATTCCTCCGCATTAACAAAGGGCCGCTTCCCGGCCAGGCACATACGCGCCCCGAGTTCGGGCGAGCGCAGGCGCCACCAGGGGCTATGTAAGTAGCCTCACTGTCAAACTCCTATGGCTAAGTGAAAGTGATAAAGCATCATAGTCCGATTGCCTAGTTCGTTGTGCTATCACCTCCTTTGTAGGACCAAGACGTTGGATCAAGTGTGAAAATGCACCTTCTGCGAACACCCCCGCATTATGTGCGTGGGGGCTGAAGCCGACGACTGCCATCTTTCAGATTATATATACATATATGTTAAATGGCCGCACAAGAGGTATTATAATACTTGTAGGCACAAGTATAAAAAGCTTCTACAATTTATCAAAATATTGTTTTACAATAATATATGATATTCGAATATAGTATCCTTCGAGCACTGCGTCTCTATTAAACGAGTGCCTTGCAGAACTTCCTGAAAATAGTGCTCGGCAGGTACTCGGCTTCCATCCGAGTCTGGGGATGCAACAGCGGTGGCCTCCATTTCCGCCCAGTATGTCTCGACACAGGCAAGAGCCATCCGTGCACCCTCTATTCACGCTGACCTCTTCATCGCACTGATATGCGGCGCCGCACCAAGGAACTGCTGCACCAAGTTGAAATAACTTTTCGGCTCTGGCCTCTCTGGCCACAGATGACTCATGACATACTTCATGGCGCGTCTGGATAACCTATTTAGCTCAGCCCATTCGGCCAAACGATCGGCTAATGGCAGTGGATGCTCCGGATTGTGGAACTGCGACCAAAAAAGCTTTTCCACTTCGCGATCTTCTTGATCTCGGAAGTGTTCGACCGCATCTGCGGCACTCGCTGCCAAATCCAGATAGGTGTCCGCCGTACTCCACATCCGGTCTAACGGAGCATGTTTAGGATCACAGAACTTCCTCCGCAGCATAAAGGGCTTTCCAGCCGCGATCTCTCCGGCCTGACGCAGCTCCTCCTTCATAGCTCTCATCGCAGAGCGAGCATCCTTGGCATCGGCAACGGCCTTCTCCAAGTCCGTCTGTTCCGCCTGATCTTCTTTTTCAAGAAGCTTGCAACGGTCAGCAGCGCTCTTCAGCTTCACAGCCATCTCGGCCATTTCCTTGTTGCTTTGGCAGTGAGCAGCCTGTTCGGCTTTCAGCTCTTTAATTGCCTTTCCGGAAGCCACATCACTTTTCCTGGCTTGCTCCTTGGCTTGGGCAAGTTTCGCCCAAAGATTCTCCATGGCAGCAGCACCATCTGCATCAAGCGCACACATTGTAAGATACTGGCATAAAGCTCCTCTTACCAGGTGCCGCCGGAGTAATTACATACCTTGTGCCTCGTCAAGCCGCTTGTTGACAAACGCGATGTCGGCATCTGCCATGTCAAGATGCCGCTTTAGCTTGGCAAATTCATCAGTCCGGCTGGCCACCCGACACTTCGCCACCTACGTATGAAGGCGGCATATTAGACCTGGGATTATGATCCTCTGCGCGCCGTCACTTTTGATAACGCACAGAGTCTCAGGGGCTACTATCTACACAGGACGCATCTTATTTATGCGCAACTGTCCAAAAAGGGTACATTATTTCGCGTACCTCAAAAACCTGTCAGTAAACTCCTGACGGCCTCGTGCAATCCGCTCTCCGCGGATGAAATCCTCTCAATCACCGTACCCATCAATGCATGGTGCTCCTCTGAGATAGATGCTCGCCCTAGCAGATCCTTCAGCTCCTCCGACCATGCACCAGACGGTGCCGGACTCGTCCGATGGCCCTTTTCGAAGGCCGGACGCGGAGGGCTTTGGGGGGCCATATGACTACCTTCCGGCCCTGCCGGATTCGAAGAAACCCTCCGCGATGATACCTCAGGGACGCCCGCCTCACAAGGCGGTACGGCAGGGGGAGGCGTTCCGCTCTCCATCATCTCTGGAAGAAGATCCCCCGAAGACGAGCTCTGCTGAGAAGGGCTAAGGTCCGAGCTACAAGGTAAATTTTCAATTACTCTTCTCAGATATAACGCAAGGATTTCTCTCATTTCTTAAAAACAAAAACTCCTCTCTACTTACGGCTCGGTGGAGGGCTGATCCCCTTGAGGGCATAATTCGGCCGAAGTATCCCCCGGTGCAGGATCCTCTGACGAAGATTTCTTCCCCTGCTTTGAGGCCATGGTCTTCGGGTCGTCAGAGGCGGTCCTCTTCTTCCCCTGAGGAGATGAATTTTCGATTCCTCCCTTCCGTACAACCTTCTTCGAGGAGGCTGTAGCTTCCTTGTCCCCTCCCTCGCTTTCCTCCGAAGGCACAACCTCCAACATCCTGACTAGCACGGGATCCGGTGTGGTCTCGGGGAGGGGGTCGGACACCTGATTAGCTTTGCTTTCGCTATCCACTCATGTTTAAAGGACAGCTCTTTTAGGGGCAATTTTATGATAAATATACGGATAGCGAGTCCGGGCACAAGGCTACTTACTTGAGTATCCGGGTGATTGCAGCTCAGGCCTGCGTCCTCGGTCAAGTCCAGACACATTGCTTGTGATCCGAAGAACAATTTGTACATCGCCACGGGCGTTGCGCCCATGAAATGCTGGAAAGCTCGTGGTCCCTCCGGATTGAACTCCCACAGGCGAAGGGGGCGACGTTTGCCGGGAAAGGCTCGGCGGATCAACATGACCTGCGTCACCACGACCAGGCTAATGTCTCTTTCTAAGAGATCTCGAATGCGGCCCTGCAACAAGGGCACGTCCTTGGATGGCCCCCAGTCCAGTCCTTTATTAACCCATGACACTAGCTATGGTGGGGGACCCGAGCGAAAGGCAGGTGGCGCCACCAACTTGGTGCCCCTGGGAACGGTGATGTAAAACCACTCTCGTTGCCATAAGCTGGACTCCTCTTGAAAAGAGCCCTCGGGCCATGGAGCACCAGCATTCTAGCTTATAAAAGCACCTCCACACTCAGCGTGCCGTCCCTCGATCATCTTCGGCTCTACTTTGAAGGTATTGAGCCATAGTCCGAAGTGAGGAGTAATACGGAGGAAGGCTTCACACACGACGATGAATGAGGAAATATGGAGGATGGACTCCGGAGCTAAGTCGTGAAATTCCAGCCCATAATAAAACATGAGCCCCCTCACAAAGGGATCCGTCGGGAAGCCTAGCCCCCGAAGGAAGTGAGACATGAACACCACACTCTCACCAAGCTTGGGAGTGGGAATGACCTGCCCTTGAGCAGGCAATCTATGCCAGATTTCGCCGGTCAAGAACCTAGCCTCTCTCAACTTCAGCACGTCCTCCTCCGTGACGGAGGAGGGCCTCCATCGGCCTCGAAGGTCGGAACCAGACATTGTCGAAGGTCCGAAGCGCCTGAAATCTAGAGCCTTGGGTGTTGGAACTCGAGGCGAAGGGCGAACTCGTTTGAGAATGAAAGAAAGGAGTAAGGCCTTGGTTTCTTTATAAGAGGTTGAATACCAAGGGCCCTCCCCGTGACCGTTTGGGACTCGCCTTTGATCGAGAAAACATACCAATGGGTACGCTTGGGTTACCCACGCCCGTATTGATGAGAATCCCGGAATAAGGGGACACGATCTCTGCTTTGACAAGACGTGCCAAGGAAACGGCCTCGCTAAACGCACTGAGGTGGGACAGTAAAACGATTCGAATAAAGACTTGGCCGTGGTGTGATGTCACGCTACGGAATACGTCAGCAGATTAGATTTGTGTAAATATTATTCTCTCTATGGCAATATGTGGAAATTATTTTGCAGAGCCGGACACTACCTTTGTGTTCAAAATCTTCTATGAAGTACTTGGAGGAGGAACCCACCTTGCAATGCCGAAGACAATCTGCGCGCCGGACTTGAAGTCATTGAAGCCTGGTTCAGGGGCTACTGAGGGAGTCCTGGATTAGGGGGTGTCCGGATAGCCGGACTATACCTTCGGCCGGACTCCTGGACTATGAAGGTACAAGATTGAAGACTTCGTCCCGTGTCCGGAAGGGACTTTCCTTGGCGTGGAAGGCAAGCTTGGCGATACGGATATGTAGATCTCCTACCATTGTAACCGACTCTGTGTAACCCTAGCCCTCTCCGGTGTCTATATAAACCGGAGGGTTTTAGTCTGTAGGACGAAGAACAATCATACCATAGGCTAGCTTCTAGGGTTTAGCCTCCTTGATCTCGTGGTAGATCTACTCTTGTACTACCCATATCATCAATATTAATCAAGTAGGAGTAGGGTTTTACCTCCATCGAGAGGGCCCGAACCTGGGTAAAAACATCGTGTCCCTTGTCTCCTGTTACCATCCGCCTAGACGCACAGTTCGGGACCCCCTACCCGAGATCTGCCGGTTTTGACACCGACAGCCCCTCTTGCTGGATCGAGAAGGCGAGGACGTCACCGAGCCGAACGTGTGCAGAACTCAGAGGTGTTGTGCTTTCGGTACTTGGATCGGTCGGACGTGAAGACGTACGACTACATCAACCACATTGATATAACGCTTCCGCGAATGGTCTACGAGGGTACGTAGACAACACTCTCCCCTCTCGTTGCTATGCATCACCATGATCTTGCGTGTGCATAGGAATTTTTTTTGAAATTACTACGTTCCCCAACAGTGGTATCAGAGCCTAGGTTTTATGCGTTGATGTTGTGCACGAGCAGAACACAAGTGAGTTGTGGGCGATATAAGTCATACTGCTTACCAGCATGTCATACTTTGGTTCGGCGGTATTGTTGGATGAAGCGGCCCGGACCGACATTACGCGTACGCTTACGTGAGACTAGTACTACCGACGTGCTTTGCACACAGGTGGCTGGCGGGTGTCAGTTTCTCCAACTTTAGTTGAACCAAGTGTGGCTACGCCCGGTCCTTGCGAAGGTTAAAACAGCACCAACTTGACAAACTATTGTTGTGGTTTTGATGTGTAGGTAAGAACGGTTCTTGCTTAAGCCCGTAGTAGCCACGTAAAACTTGCAACAACAAAGTAGAGGATGTCTAACTTGTTTTTGCAGGGCATGTTGTGATGTGATATGGTCAAGACATGATGCTAAATTTTATTGTATGAGATGATCATGTTTTGTAACCGAGTTATCGGCAACTGGCAGGAGCCATATGGTTGTCGCTTTATTGTATGCAATGCAATTGCGCTGTAATGCTTTACTTTATCACTAAGCGGTAGCGATAGTCGTGGAAGCATAAGATTGGCGAGACAACAATGATGCTACGATGGAGATCAATGTGTCGCGCCGGTGACGATGGTGATCATGACGGTGCTTCGGAGATGGAGATCACAAGCACAAGATGATGATGGGCATATCATATCACTTATATTGATTGCATGTGATGTTTATCTTTTATGCATCTTATCTTGCTTTGATTGACGGTAGCATTATAAGATGATCTCTCACTAAATTTCAAGATAAAAGTGTTCTCCCTGAGTATGCACCGTTGCCAAAGTTTGTCGTGCCCAGACACCACGTGATGATCGGGTGTGATAAGCTCTCCCTGAGTAAGCTCTACGTCCAAAGTTTGTTGTTGCCAGTTTTGCACATTGACTCAAGCTTTGACACTGATCCGGACGAATCTAAATCGCAAACCGGATACGTGTTTATATTAAACGGTGGAGCTGTCAGTTGGTGCAGTTCTAAACAAAGCGTCGTGGCGGGATCTATGTGTGAAGCAGAGTACATAGCTGCTTCGGAAGCAGCAAAAGAAGGAGTATGGATGAAGGAGTTCATATCCGATCTAGGTGTCATACCTAGTGCATCGGGTCCAATGAAAATCTTTTGTGACAATACTGGTGCAATTGCCTTGGCAAAGGAATCCAGATTTCACAAGAGAACCAAGCACATCAAGAGACGCTTCAATTCCATCCGGGATTTAGTCCAGGTGGGAGGCATAGAAATTTGCAAGATACATACGGATATGAATGTTGCAGACCCGTTGACTAAGCCTCTTCCACGAGCAAAACATGATCAGCACCAAGGCTCCATGGGTGTTAGAATCATTACTGTGTAATCTAGATTATTGACTCTAGTGCAAGTGGGAGACTGAAGGAAATATGCCCTAGAGGCAATAATAAAGTTATTATTTATTTCCTTATTTCATGAAAATGTTTATTATTCATGCTAGAATTGTATTAACCGGAAACATAATACATGTGTGAATACATAGACAAACAGAGTGTCACTAGTATGCCTCTACTTGACTAGCTCGTTGATCAAAGATGGTTAAGTTTCCTAACCATATACATGAGTTGTCATTTGATTAACGGGATCACATCATTAGGAGAATGATGTGATTGACTTGACCCATTCCGTTAGCTTAGCACTTGATCGTTTAGTTTATTGCTATTGCTTTCTTCATGACTTATACATGTTCCTATGACTATGAGATTATGCAACTCCCGTTTACCGGAGGAACACTTTGTGTGCCACCAAACATCGGAATGTAACTGGGTGATTATAAAGGTGCTCTACAGGTGTCTCCAAAGGTACTTGTTGGGTTGGCGTATTTCGAGATTAGGATTTGTCACTCTGATTGTCGGAGAGGTATCTTTGGGCCCACTCGGTAATGCACATCACTATAAGCCTTGCAAGCATTGCAACTAATGAGTTAGTTGCGGGATGATGTATTACGGAACGAGTAAAGAGACTTCCTGGTAACGAGATTGAACTAGGTATTGAGATACCGACGATCGAATCTCGGGCAAGTAACATACCGATGACAAAGGGAACAACGTATGTTGTTATGCGGTCTGACCGATAAAGATCTTCGTAGAATATGTAGGAGCCAATATGGGCATCCAGGTCCCGCTATTGGTTATTGACCAGAGAGGTGTCTCGGTCATGTCTACATAGTTCTCGAACCCGTAGGGTCCGCACGCTTAATGTTCGTTGACGATATAGTACTATATGAGTTATGTATGTTGATGACCGAATGTTGTTCGGAGTCCGGGATGAGATCACGGACATGACGAGGAACTCCGGAATGGTCCGAAGATAAAGTTTGATATATGCGATAGTAGTGTTTGATCTCCGAAAGGGTTCCGGAATTCACCGGAAGGGGTTCCGGATGTTTCTCCAAATGTTTGGGCATGAGAACACTTTATCTGGGCCAAAGGGGAAAGCCCACGAGGCTTTTGGAAAGTGCAAAAGGAAGTTTTGCAGAGACCAGAGGCTAGACGCCAGGAACCCTGGCGTCTAGGGGGTAGACGCCGGGAACCCTGGCGTCTAGCCCTGGAGTCCAAGAAGGACTCTTGCCTTTTGGGTGAAACCGACTTTGAGGAGGCTTTTACTCCAAGTTTCGACCCCAGGGCTCAACATATAAATAGAGGGGTAGGGCTAGCACCAATGACACATCAAGAAACACCGAGCCGTGTGTCGGCAGCCTCGTCCCGTCTAGTTTATCCTCCGTCATAGTTTTCGTAGTGCTTAGGCGAAGCCCTGCGGAGATTGTTCTTCACCAACACCGTCACCACGCCATCGTGCTGCCGGAACTCTTCTACTACTTCGCCCCTCTTGCTGGATCGAGAAGGTGAGGACATCACCGAGCCAAACGTGTGCAGAACTCGGAGGTGTCGTGCTTTCGGTACTTGGATCGGTCGGACGTGAAGACGTACGACTACATCAACCGCGTTGATATAACGCTTCCACGAACGGTCTACGAGGGTACGTAGACAACACTCTCCCCTCTCGTTGCTATGCATCACCATGATCTTGCGTGTGCGTAGGAAATTTTTTGAAATTACTGCGTTCCCCAACACCAACATGGGTATCCAGATCCCGTTGTTGGTTATTGACCAGAGAATCGTCTCGGTCATGTCTGGATGTCTCCAGAACCCGTAGGGTCTACACACTTAAGGTTCGGTGACACTAGGGTTGTAGAGATATTAGTATGCAGTTACCCGAAAGTTGTTCGGAGTCCTAGATGAGATCCCGGACGTCACGAGGAGTTCCGGAATGGTCCGGAGGTGAAGATTTATATATAGGAAGTCCAGTTTCGGCCATCGGGAAAGTTTCGGGGGTAATCGGTATTGTACCGGGACCACTGGAAGGGTCCCGGGGGTCCACCGGGTGGGGCCACCTATCCCGGAGGGCCCCATGGGCTGAAGTGGGAGGGGAACCAGCCCCTGGTGGTCTGGTGCGCCCCCCATGGGCCTCCCACTGCGCCTAGGGTTGGAAACCCTAGGGGTGGGGGGCGCCCCACCTGACTTGGGGGGCAAGTTCCCCCCTTGGCCGCCGCCCCCCCTTGGAGATTGGATCTCCTAGGGCCGGCGCCCCCCTAGGGGTCCTATATATAGTGGGGGAGGGAAGGCAGCCACACCCAAGTCCCTGGGGCCTCCCTCTCCCTCCGTGACACCTCTCCCTCTCGTTGGTGCTTGGCGAAGCCCTGCCGAGATCCCGCTGCTTCCACCACCACGCCGTCGTGCTGCTGGATCTCCATCAACCTCTCCTCTCCCCTTGCTGGATCAAGAAGGAGGAGACGTCTCTCCGTTCCGTACGTGTGTTGAACGTGGAGGTGTCGTCTGTTCGGCGCTAGGATCATCGGTGATTTGGATCACGACGAGTACGACTCCATCAACCCCGTTCTCTTGAACGCTTCCGCTTAGCGATCTTCGAGGGTATGAAGATGCACTTTCTCTCTCTCGTTGCTAGTATCTCCTAGATTGATCTTGGTGACACGTAGGAAAATTTTGAATTATTGCTATGATCCCCAACAGTGGTATCAGAGCCAGGTTTATGTGTAGATTCTATGCACGAGTAGAACACAAAGCAGTTGTGGGCGATGATTTGTTCAATTTGCTTACCGTTACTAGTCTTATCTTGATCCGGCGGCATTGTGGGATGAAGCGGCCCGGACCGACCTTACACGTACGCTTACGTGAGACTAGTTCCACCGACTGACATGCACTTGATGCATAAGGTGGCTGGCGGGTGTCTGTCTCTCCCACTTTAGTTGGATCGGATTCGATGAAAAGGGTCCTTATGAAGGGTAAATAGCAATTGGCATATCACCGTTGTGGTTTTGCGTAGGTAAGAAACGTTCTTGCTAGAAACCCATAGCAGCCATGTAAAACATGCAACAACAATTAGAGGACGTCTAACTTGTTTTTGCAGGGTATGCTATGTGATGTGATATGGCCAAAAGGATATGATGTATGATATATGTGATGTATGAGATTGATCATGTTCTTGTAATAGGAATCACGACTTGCATGTCGATGAGTATGACAACCGGCAGGAGCCATAGGAGTTGTCTTAATTTATTTATGACCTGCGTGTCAATGAAAACGCCATATAATTACTTTACTTTATTGCTAACCGTTAGCCGTAGTAGTAGAAGTAATAGTTGGTGAGGCAACTTCATGAAGACACAATGATGGAGATCATGATGATGGAGATCATGGTGTCATGCCGGTGAGATGGTGTTCATGCCATGCCTCGAAGAGGGAGATCAAAGGCACAAGATGATATTGGCCATATCATGTCACTTTATGATTTGCATGTGATGTTTGTCATGTTTTTTACATCTTATTTGCTTAGAATGATGGTAGCATAAATAAGATGATCCCTCGCTAAAATTTCAAGAAAAGTGTTCCCCCTAACTGTGCACCGTTGCGAAGGTCCGTTGTTTCGAAGCACCACGTGATGATCGGGTGTGATAGATTCTAACGTTCGCATACAATGGGTGTGAGCCAAATTTACACATGCGAAACACTTAGGTTGACTTGACGAGCCTAGCATGTACAGACATGGCCTCGGAACACGGAAGACCGAAAGGTCAAACATGAGTCGTATAGTGGATACGATCAACATGAAGATGTTCACCGATGATGACTAGTCCGTCTCACGTGATGATCGGACACGACCTAGTTGACTCGGATCATGTATCACTTAGATGACTAGAGGGATGTCTATCTAAGTGGGAGTTCATTGAATAATTTGATTAGATGAACTTAATTATCATGAACATAGTCAAAAGGTCTTTGCAAATTATGTCGTAGCTCACGCTTTGGTTCTACTGTTTTAGATATGTTCCTAGAGAAATTTTAGTTGAGAGTTGAAAGCAGCAATTATGCGAACTGGGTCCGTGAACTGAGGATTGTCCTCGTTGCTGCACAGAAGGGCTATGTCCTTAATGCACCGCTCAGTGCGTTGAACCTCGAGCGTCGTCTGTAGATGTTGGGAAACATCTGACATACACGTTTTGATGACTACGTGATAGTTCAATGCGTAATACTAACGGTTTAGAATTGTGGCACCAAAGACGTTTTTGAAACATCGCAGAACATATGAGATGTTCCAAAGACTGAAATTGGGATTTCAGACTAGTGCCCACGTCAAGAGGTATGAGACCTCTGAAAAGTTTCTTAAGCCTGCAAACTAAGGGAGAAAAGCTCAATCGTTGAGCATGTGCTCAGATTGTCTGAGTACTACAATCGCTTGAATCAAGTGGGAGTTACTTTTCCAGATGAGATAGTGATAGTTCTCCATAGTCACTGCAACCAAGCTATTAGAGCTTAGTGATGAACTATAACACATCAGGGATAGACATGATGATCCTTGAGCAATTCGCGATGTTTGACACCGTGAAAGTAGAAATCAAGTAGGAGCATCAATTGTTGATGGTTAGTAAAACCACTAGTTTCAAGAAGGGCAAGGGAAAGAAGGGATACTTCAGGAGACGGCAAATCAGTTGCTGCTCTAATGAAGAAACCCAAGGTTGAACCAAACCCGATACTAAGTGCTTCTATAATGAGGGGAATGGTCACTGAAGCAGAACTACCCTAGATACTTGGTAAATGAGAAGGCTGGCAAGGTCGACAGAAGTATTTTGAATATACATTATATTATTGTGTACTTTACTAGTACTCCTAGTAGCACCAGGGTAATAAATACCGTTTCGGTTGCTAAGTGTTAGTAACTCGAAATAAAAGGCTACGGAGACTAGCTAAAGGTGAGATGACGATATGTTGGAAGTGTTTCCAAGGTTGATGTGATCAAACATCGCACGCTCCCTCTACCATCGGGATTGGTGTTAAACCGAAATAATTGTTATTTGGTGTTTGCGTGGAGCATAGACATGATTGGATTATGTTTATCGCCACACGGTTATTCATTTAAGGAGAATAATGGTTACTCTGTTTATTTGAGTAATACCTTCAATGGTCTTGCACCTAAAATGAATGGTTTATTGAATCTTGATCGTAGTGATACACATGTTCATGCAAAAAGATATAAGATAGTAATGATAGTACCACGTACTTGTGGCACTGCCATTTGAGTCATGTTGGTGTAAAACGCATGAAGAAGCTCCACGTTGAAGGATCTTTGGACTCACTCGTTTTTGAAAAGATTGAGACATGCAAACCATGTCTATTGGTAGATATGCATGAAGAAACTCCATACAGATGGATCGTTTGGACTCACTTGATTTTGAATCACTTGAGACATGCAAATCATACCACATGGGCAAGATGACTGAAAGACCTCGTTTTCAGTAAGATGGAACAAGAAAGCAACTTGTTGGAAGTAATACATTTTGATGTGTGCAGTCCAATGAGTGCTGAGGCACGCATTGGATATCGTTATGTTCTTACTTCACAGATGATTTGAGTAGATGCTGAGTATATTTACTTGATGAAACACAAGTCTGAATTATTGAAAGGTTCAAGTAATCTCAGAGTGAAGTTGAAGATCGTCGTGACAAGATGATAAAATGTCTATGATATGATCATAGAGATGAATATCTGAGTTACGAGTTTGGCACACAATTAAGACATTGTGGAAATTGTTTCACAACTAATACCGCCTGGAACACCATAGTGTGATGGTGTGTCCGAACATCATAACTGCACCCTATTGGATATGGTGCATACCATGATGTCTCTTATTGAATTACCACTATCGTTTATGGGTTAAGCATTAGAGATAACCGCATTCACTTTAAATAGGGAACCACACAATTCCGTTGAGACGACACTGTATGAACTATGGTTTAGAGAAACCTGAGCTGTTGTTTCTTAAAAGTTTGGGGCTACGACGCTTATGTGAAAAAGTTTCAGGCTAATAAGCTCGAACCCAAAGCGGATAAATGAATCTTCATAGAATACCCAAAAATAGTTGGGTATACCTCCTATTTCAGATCCGGAAGCAAAAGTGATTATTTCTAGAAACAGGTCCTTTCTCGAGGAAAAGTTTCTCTCGAAAGAATTGAGTGGGAGGATGGTGGAGACTTGATGAGGTTATTGAACCGTCACTTCAACTAGTGTGTAGCAGGGGACAGGAAGTTGTTCCTGTGGCACCTACACCAATTGAAGTGGAAGCTTATGATAATGATCATGAAACTTCGGATCAAGTCACTACCAAACCTCATAGGTCGACAAGGATGTGTACTACTTCAGAGTGGTACGTGATCCTATCTTGGAAGTCATGTTGCTAGACAACAATGAACCTACGAGCTATGGAGAAGCGATGGTGGTCCCGGATTCCGACGAATGACTCGAGGCCATAAAATCCGAGAGAGGATCCATGTATAAAAGAAAGTATAGACTTTGAAAGAACTACTTGATGGTCGTAAGGCTGTTAGGTGCAGATGGATTTTAAAAGGAATATAGACAATGATGGTAAGTGTCACCATTAAGAAAGCTCGACTTGTCATTAAAATGTTTCCCGACAAGTTCAAGGAGTTGACTACGATGAGACTTTCTCACTCGTAGCGATGCTAAGAGTCTGTTGGAATTATGTTAGCAGTTACTGCATTATTTATGAAATCTTGCAGATAGGATGTCAAAACATTGTTTCCTCGACATTTTTCTTAAGGAAAGGTTGTATGTGATACAACCAGAAAAGTTTTGTCAATCCTGAAAGATGTTGACAAGTATGCAAAGCTCCAGCAATCCTTCTAAGGACTGGAGTAAGCATCTCGGAGTTGGAATGTACGCTTTGATGAGATGATCAAAGATTTTGGGTTTATACAAAGTTTATGAGAAACTTGTATTTCCAAAGAAGTGAGTGGGAGCACTATAGAATTTTTGATGAGTATATGTTGTTAACATATTATTGATCAGAAATGATGTAGAATTTCTGGAAAGCATGCAGGGTTATTTGAAAAGTATTTTTCAATGGAAAACCTGGATTAAGCTACTTGAACATTGAGCATCAAGATCTATAAGGATAGATCAAAACGCTTAATAGTACTTTCAAACGAACACATACCATGACAAAATTTTGAAGGAGTTCAAAAATAGATCGGCAAAGAAGGAGTTCTTGGCTGTGTCATAAGGTATGAGTATTGAGTAAGACTCAAGACCTGACCACGGCAGAATAGAGAGGAAGGACGAAGGTCGTCCCCTATGCTTTAGACGTAGGCTCTATAGTATGCTATGTTGTGTACCGCACCTGAAGTGTGCCTTGCCATGAGTCAGTCAAGGGGTACAAGAGTGATCCAGGAATGGATCACATGACAACGGTCGAACTTATCCTTAGTAACTAGTGGACTAAGGAATTTCCTCGATTATGGAGGTGGTAAAAGAGTTCGTCGTAAAGGGTTACGCCGATGCAATCTTTGGCACTAATCCAGATGACTCTGAGTAGTAAACCGGATTCGTATAGTAGAACAGTTATTTGGAATAGCTCCAAATAGAGCGTGGTAGTTGCATCTACAAGATGACTTAGAGATTTGTAAAGCACACACGGATCTGAAAGGTTCAGACCCGTTGACTATAACATCTCTCGCAAGCATAACATGATCAAACCCAGAACTCGTTGAGTGTTAATCACATAGTAAGGTGAACTAGATTATTGACTCTAGTAAACTCTTTGGGTGTTAGTCACATGGGGATGTGACCTTGAGTGTTAATCACATGGCGATGTGAACTGGATTATTGACTCTAGTGCAAGTGGGAGACTGTTGGAAATATGCCCTAGATGCAATAATAAATTAGTTATTATTATATTTCCTTGTTCATGATAATCGTTTATTATCCATGCTAGAATTGTATTGATAGGAAACTCAGATACATGTGTGGATACATAGACAACACCATGTCCCTAGTAAGCCTCTAGTTGACTAGCTCGTTGATCAATAGATGGTTACGGTCTCCTGACCATGGACATTGGATGTCGTTGATGACGGGATCACATCATTAGGAGAATGATGTGATGGACAAGACCCAATCCTAAGCATAGCACAAGATCGTGTAGTTCGTTTGCTAGAGCTTTTCCAATGTCAAGTATCATTTCCTTAGACCATGAGATCATGTAACTCTCGAATGCCGTAGGAGTGCTTTGGGTGTACCAAACGTCACAACGTAACTGGGTGACTATAAAGGTATACTACAGGTATCCCCGAAAGTATCTGTTGGGTTGACACGGATCGAGACTCGGATTTGTCACTCCGTATGACAGAGAGGTATCTCTGGGCCCACTCGGTAATGCATCATCATAATGAGCTCAATGTGACCAAGTGTTTGGTCACAGGATCATGCATTACGGTATGAGTAAAGTGACTTGCCGGTAATGAGATTGAACGAGGTATTGGGATACCGACGATCGAATCTCCTCGTTCAATCTCGGGCAAGTAACGTACCGATTGACAAAGGGAATTGAATACGGGATTGATTGAATCCTCGACATCGTGGTTCATCCGATGAGATCATCGTGGAACATGTGGGAGCCAACATGGGTATCCAAATCCCGCTGTTGGTTATTGACCGGAGAGTCGTCTCGGTCATGTCTGCATGTCTCCCGAACCCGTAGGGTCTACACACTTAAGGTTCGGTGACGCTAGGGTTGTAGAGATATTAGTATGCGGTAACCCGAAAGTTGTTCGGAGTCCCGGATGAGATCCCGGACGTCACGAGGAGTTCCGGAATGGTCCGGAGGTGAAGATTTATATATAGGAAGTCCAGTTTCGGCCATCGGGAAAGTTTCGGGGGTAATCGGTATTGTACCGGGACCACCGGAAGGGTCCCGGGGGTCCACTGGGTGGGGTCACCTATCCCGGAGGGCCCCATGGGCTGAAGTGGGAGGGGAACCAGCCCCTGGTGGGCTGGTGCGCCCCCCATGGGCCTCCCCCTGCGCCTAGGGTTGGAAACCCTAGGGGTGGGGGGCGCCCCACCTGACTTGGGGGGCAAGTTCCCCCTTGGCCGCCCCCCTCCCCTTAGAGATTGGATCTCCTAGGGCCGGCGCCCCCCCTAGAGGTCCTATATATAGTCGGGGGGAGGGAGGGCAGCCACACCCAAGTCCCTGGCGCCTCCCTCTCCCTCCGTGACACCTCTCCCTCTCGTTGGTGCTTGGCGAAGCCCTGCCGAGATCCCGCTGCTTCCACCACCACGCCGTCATGCTGCTGGATCTCCATCAACCTCTCCTCTCCCCTTGCTGGATCAAGAAGGAGGATACGTCTCTCCATTCCGTACGTGTGTTGAACGCGGAGGTGCCGTCCGTTCGGCGCTAGGATCATCGGTGATTTGGATCACGACGAGTACGACTCCATCAACCCCGTTCTCTTGAACGCTTCCGCTTAGCGATCTTCGAGGGTATGAACATGCACTCCCTCTCTCTCGTTGCTAGTATCTCCTAGATTGATCTTGGTGACACGTAGGAAAATTTTGAATTATTGCTACGATCCCCAACATCCCGAACTGTGCGTCTAAGGATCGAAGGTAACAGGAGACAGGGACACAGTGTTTACCCAGGTTCGGGCCCTCTTGATGGAGGTAACACCCTACGTATTTCTTGATTGACTTTGATGAGTATAGGGGTTACAAGAGTTGATCTACCACGAGATCGTAATGGCTAAACCCTAGAAGTCTAGCATGTATGATAATGATTGCCCCTATGGACTAAACCCTCCGGTTTATATAGACATCGGAGGGGACTAGGGTTGTACAAAGTCGGTATACAGAGAAAGGAATCTTCGTATTTGCACAGCAAGCTTGCCATCCACGCAAAGGAGAGTCCCATCCAGACACGGGGAAAAGTATTCCGTCTTGTATCTTCACGGCCCATCAGTCCGGCCCACGTCACATAGCCCGGATGCCCGAGGACCCCCTAATCCAGGACTCCCTCGATAAGTAGTATGACTATTATCGGCCACAACTCTTTGTGTTCAACTCGTGCATATAACATCTACACATAGACCTGGCTCGGATGCCACTGTTGGGGAATGCAATATTTCAAGTACGTCGAACGTCTTCACGATCCAACCGATCCAAGTACCGAACGTACAGCACCTCTGTGTTCAGCACACGTTCAGCATGATGACGTCCCTCGAGCTCTTGATCCAGTTGAGGACGAGGGAGAGTTCCGTCAGCACGATGGCATGGTGACGGTGATGATGAAGTTACCGGCGCAGGGCTTCACCTAAGCACTACGACGATATGACCGAGGTGTTGAACTGTGGAGGGGGGTACCGCACACGACTAAGGGAAAGGGAGGAGGGGAGAAGGAGAAGGAAGGAGGGGGCCGCGCCCCCACCCCTTTTCCAATTCGGTTTGGACAGGGGGAGGCGCGTGCCACCTCGTGGACCTTCTTCCCTCTCTCCACTAAAGCCCACTAAGGCCCATTAACTTCCCCGGGGGTTCCGGTAACCCCTCGGTACTCCGGAAAAATACCCGGATCACTTGGAACCATTTCGATGTCCGAATATAACCTTCCAATATATGAATCTTTACATGCCGACCATTTCGAGACTCCTCGTTGTGTCCGTTCTCTCATCCGAGACTCCGAACAAACTTCGGTCATCAAATCACATAACTCATAATACAAATCGTCATCGAACGTTAAGCGTGCGGACCCTACGGGTTCAAGAAATATGTAGACATGACCGAGACATATCTCTGGTCAATAACCAATAGCAGAACCTGGATGCTCATATTGGTTCCTACATATTCTACGAAGATCTTTATCAGTCAAACCACATAACAACATACGCCATTCCCTTTGTCATCGATATGTTACTTGCCCGAGATTTGATCGTCGGTATCATCATACCTAGTTCAATCTCGTTACTAGCAAGTCTCTTTACTCGTTCCGTAATGCATCATCCCATAACTAACTCGTTAGTCACATTGCTTGCAAGGCTTATAGTGATGTGCATTACCGAGAGGGCCCAGAGATACCTCTCCGATACACGGAGTGACAAATCCTAATCTCGATCTATGCCAACTCAACAAACACCATCAGAGACACCTATAGAGCATCTTTATAATCACCCAGTTACGTTGTGACGTTTGATAGCACACAAGGTGTTCCTCCGGTATTCGGGAGTTGCATAATCTCATAGTCAGAGAAATATGTATAAGTTATGAAGAAAGCAATAGCAATAAAACTAAAGGGTCATAATGCTAAGCTAACGGATGGGTCTTGTCCATCACATCATTCTCTAATAATGTGATCCCGTTCATCAAATGACAACACATGTCTATGGTCAGGAAACTTAACCATCTTTGATTAACGAGCTAGTCAAGTAGAGGCATAGTAGGGACACTCTGTTTGTCTATGTATTCACGCATGTACCAAGTTTCTGGTTAATACAATTCTAGCATGAATAATAAACATTTATCATGATATAAGGAAATATAAATAACAATTTTATTATTGCCTCTAGGGCATATTTCCTTTAGTTACTCCCCATTATGGGTAATCTACTAGTGTAAGTTACTCCCCAGTCCCCACTATGGGTTCTCAGAGAGTGATCAGACGAAATTGTCATTGTTATGTGGGCTATATGGACCTCTCGCAATAATATAACGCATGCCAGAGTGAGTATGAACCCGGCGCAGTCTCTCAAGCGCATAAGAGAAGCTCTTGCCTTGTTGGAGCTTCCCTTGGCTGGCTATGGTTGGAGGCCACCTGAGCAAGGCTGGGTCAAAGTGAACACAGATGCTAGTGTCTCAGTGATTGAACATAAGAGTGGAGCTGGAGGAGTGGCACGAACTTCCTCAACCTTCATTGCCGCGTGAAGTAAACCATGTCCCGATATCACTGATCCCCTAATAGTAGAAGTGTTTGCTTTGCGAGATGGGGTAATTTTCTCACAGCTCCGAGGCTTCTCACAAGTGCTCATGAAAACAGATAGCTTAGAGTTGGTTCAGCTATGGCACTCGTGACATTTTTCGCGCTCCATCGTAGCGCTGTTATTACTAAAAATAGAAGAGCTAGCTTTATCTTTTCTTTCATTTGATGTTCAACATGTATTGAGAGAAACTCCAATATGTCGGCCCATTTGTGTGCTAAGCATGCTTGCATCCTTGGGATTACTGACTGCTGGATGGACTCTCCTCCTGGCTTCCTCATGACCAACGTTGTGGCTGATCGTGCGGGGGCACAGATTGTTTGAATAAAGCTCGAAGTTTCCCCCAAAATAAAAATAAAAAATCTACTAGTGTAACCATGTCGCCAATCATCATAGCGCGCATTAAAACAAAACCACATGGGACTGTGGACCACTCAAAGGACAAACATTTGGGAAATCTTATGCATGCGCTTATCTTAAATGATCATTACCAATCAGCATACCGCAACTCCAGTTTAGATAAGTGTACTACACTTGGCCGCATCTATTTTTCTACAGTTTACATAATGTTGCACGTCATTTTTGCAACCGGCTAGCTGATGAACTTAGGATTCATTGAGCAGCTTAAGGCCAACTCCACCTCGCGATTCCGAATAGACGTCCGGTTTGGCCGGATTTTGTCCCTTTGGGGCGGCAATGAGTTCATCCATGTCCGCGTTTGTCCGATGGATCGTGGGTGCGTTCAATGCGCGGCCCCATCCCAAAACCTGTTCGGGGTGGACGTGAATAAAAAAATATAAAAACTTAAATGAAATGACTACAAAACGCAGTTAAAAAAACATAAAACATATATAGGGGTCACGGCCACAAAAGGCCCAGTTTCTCAGTCCACTTAAATGGCCCAGTTTCATAATTAACATAAAAACGAAATAAAAAAACGCCTCCCGCACGCTCCTGCCGTGCCCGTCGACGCCGTAGGCGTCGCCGTCTTCACCGCCGGTATCGTCGTCATCGTCGCTGATAAGGTCGCCGTAGTCCGGCGGCGTCCACAGGTGGGCCGGCGGTCCGTGGTGCATGGGGGCGGTGGGCTAGAAGGTCGCTGGTGCCTGCACCACCTCCTCCCGAGGCGAGGCCTCCCGCTCCAGCAACCGCGGCGGCGTGGGGCACCAGTTCACGCCCCCCACGGCGGCCGCCATCTGCTCAGCGGTGCACAACCAGCTCCATCCCTGGCCCACCAGGCCAGGGTTGGAACGCGGCCACCGGCGGCTCCACCACCTCCTCCTTCGGCACCATCTCCACCTCGGGGATGGCGACATCGCCGGCCGCGGAGAGGGCCATCATCTCCTCGAGGCCCTCCCATTGGCCCTCATCGTGCGTGTGCATGGAGTCCTCTAGCGCACACGCCATGAGCCGGGCCTCCTCCGCCGTCATGCGAGGAGGTGGGGGTGGCGATGGAGATGGCGACGGCGACAGCGACGGTGTGGGTGTCAGGTCGCGCACCCGCGTACGCCCGCACGCCTGGGGAGCCGCTCGGGGCTCACGTGGCCGCCGCGGCCCCGTCGACGTGCCGGCGAAGAACGACGCCTGCCGCATGTCGTGCTCATCGCGGAACCAAGTGTCCCACAATGGCGAGTCGGGGGCATACCTCTCGTCGTAGTAGAGGTCGTCCGGGAGGAGGAGGCGGCGGCGCTGGATCTCCTGGCGGCACGCACGGCCGCTCAGCGGGACCAGCGGGATCGGCACGGGGTCGGCCGACAGGTGCCAGTTATTGGGGAGGTGGACGTTGCTCCAGGGCAGCGACGTCCTCGTCTCCCAATAACGGCGGCAGAAGGCCGCCTCGATGTAGTGTCGGTCGCGCTCGCCGCGGGCTGTGGGCGGGATGGAGAACGCGGGCGGCGCGGGGGCCCGGCGTGGTGGCGATGGCGACGCGGGCTTCTCCTTCTTCACTGAGCCACGGCGGCGTCCGGACGAGGTGCCAGCCTCGCGGTCGTGCTTGCCTTTGCGGCCGTAGTTCCATAGCCCTATGGCTGCGGGCGGCCGGCCGACGAGTTCTTGGCTAGGGTTTGGGACTGGGGCTGTCAGATTTCGAGGAGGCCCACTACAAGAAATATGTTAACTTATGACCCTCACTATTGGCTGCTGAAAGGTCATAGTTTTTCATTTGCGACCTTTTTGTGACCAAAAACAGAAGGTCAAAAGCTGGCGGTCATAAACTGAAATTAGTGACCTTTAACAGAAGGCCGTTGAACCCATGACCTTTTATTTTGGTCACCGGCTGTCTACCTAGCCACGTAGGATCCGACGTGGCAATCTAACGTGACAAAATTGCGACCAATTGAAAAGGTCGCTGACAAAATTCAGCCCAGCCCGATTCGGTGTTTTACATGGGCTGAGCCCATTAATTCAGCCTATTTGTGTTTTTTTTCATCAATTTTTTATTGGGTTCATAGGCCTGGCCCATTTTATTTTCTAGGGCCTTCTATAATTCATTTCTTTTTTGAGCCTCGGCCCTTTTACAATCCAGTCTATTTTGGGCCTCCATATCATGCATTTAGAAGCTTGACACCACAAGGGCAAATGGCTATTCCAGCTTACATCTCAGCATGTACGTATGTATCCAAATCAGAAAAAACAGAAAGCACAAATAATACAATGGTAATCACAGCCAAAATAAGTTTGTTACATCATATAACTTAGATACAATGGCAATCACAGCCACAAGCTCTACAAGTCTCTACAAGTGTAATCACAACCACAAGCTCTACAAGTGCCCTTTGACAGCTTCGAGTGGCCCTTCGGTTTCTATCAGTCCCGATTTGAGGAACCCACCAGGCTTCAGGGTCTTCTCCATAGTGTCGACCAAGATCTCACCCTTCATGGGCATCAGAGTGATGCACCTGAACGTGGCAGGGAAAAGGATTACCTGCCAAAAGCCAAATTTATACAAGATATCAGCCTTTCAGTGGTGCAGATTATCAGAGAACCATGCTTCAGCATTACAGGGAATGGGAACATAAAATGCAATTTTTTTACAAAGGGCGTACAGTTGCAAATTTACTATCCACAAAATTAAATTAGAAAAAACGAATGAAACAGTAAAGTGTATGTCAGCCTTAGTGTTTCTACTTCCTACAAATGACTGAGACCATGGTGTTTCAACCTTTTGTATAACACTAATCTATAACAATATATATTGAGCATGCTACAGCAGAAGCTTGAATTTATGGTTTCTATACTTGTACATTATACATCCTCAGTAATATAGACCATTTTGCTTCATACTGTACACGGCAATAGGAGCAAAATTCTAATAAATTCATTACAGGCTTGCCAATAAAAATGACAGACAAGTTAACTACACACCAGGGAACATAAACTTGAGAGGTTGAGATCAAGGCCTATCAACTACATCATAATTATCAGTTTTAAACACTACAGGACCAGAAAGTAGGTCTTGCTTCAAGATCATGGAATTTTATGCACAACAGCAGCAGATTAGCTATATGAACACAATACCAGAATTTTATGCATCATGAATGAAGAAATAAAAATAGGATGCTTTGCTTTACTTGTGTGCAGAGGATAAGAAAAAGCAGCAGCACATGCTTTTCCTATTTGCTTTGCTTTCCTATTAGCATCTCCGGTCAATCAAACTGGATGCAGCAAGTGATTACATTAACCCCGATTCAAATATTTGAAGTACTGGACAATCATTTCATGCAGCCCTTCATAAACATACTACTACAAGGGAACTACAACTTTTTATTTTTAAGCATAATGTTTAAATACGTAAACTTTCCTCAAGAGTCCCTACACACTACTACTCAACTACTGTACGTGCATAGTACTGTCAGTAAGCAGCAGAGGAGATTTAAAGACCATGTGTGTGTGTGTGTGTGTGGAAAACACACAAAAACTGAATATCACTAATCACCCTGCACACAGCAAGTTTCAGATGTTCAGAACAGATCAACATGTTGAGCAGTTAGGGAATCACGAGAAGGATGTGGGAGGGTGGATCACGATGGTCTCACCTTGTTGCCGTCGTCCTCATCCAACCCTGGCAACCAAGTACACATCCAAGCCAGTTCACGAATCCATGGGTGCTAGCTTGCCTACTAGCTCCAGCATTATGCCCCTGGATGCCACAAAAAAAACCTGACTTGTAAACACAAGCTTCAGTTCAGTGCAGAAATAAACAAGCCTCAGATTGTGAGCAGCAGTGTTAGATTGTTTACCTTCAGAGTTCTTCTTCTCCCACCTCCCCATTCTACACAAAGCCACCCTCCACCTGACCAAATCAAGCTTTCAGTTCAACAATCAACACCATTCACCTCTTCATCCTCACTATTTCTGCCAAGACAGTCACATGAACAACATTCAGCTACACAGAGAGGAGACAAATCGATCCGAGACGAAGGTACTAGGATACATTACCTCGTGCCGTCCATGGGGACACACTCGTAGTGACACGCGCCTTGTCAAATGGGATGAGGTCCCCAACAAACTCCGGGACGACGTCCTCACTGGCGTTGGCCTTGGCAGACACCATCCAAGTCGGGCGCGCCCTCGCTATCAGGGGCGGCGAGCTCCTGGGCCTCCTCTGCCAGTGCGCCCTGGTCGGACTCGTCGTCGCACTCGTCGTATTGGTTAAGTGCAAATCAATCTATTATAAGACAAAATAATGCTCATTTAACAAAATAACAACACCAAGCACTCATTCAACTGCACCAAATTAATAGTACCATAATCATGTGAAGCTCACTACTATGAACATTCAACTGCAAGTGTATAAGCATCATTCAACTGCAAGTGTATAAGCATCATGTGAAGCACTCATTCAACTGCAAGTGTACCATAATCATGTGAAGCACTCATTCAACTGCAAGTGTACCATAATCATGTGAAGCACTCATTCAACTGCAAGTGTATAAGCATCAAGCATGAGATACATTTCAAATTACTATGAACATTCTTAGTTTCTTTGATTGAAGTAGGTGACTGGGGCTAGGTGTGCTCACTACTAGGCAGTAAAAACTGGGTATATACAAGCATTGCATGCTTAGTTATCGACAACAAATATCTAGACACCAAAATATCAGTGCCTCTGCGGCAAGTGACCATCATCGTGAACTAGACATATGAATACTAAATATCAACCAATGCACATACTTTTATTACCAGGAAGAGAGATAGCTCAAAACAGAACATATATAATTTGCAAGAAGGAAATCACCCATAATTAACAGGGAGAAATATAACCAAAACAAGTTCATTTGTCTTCCAAGTATAAAACATCAAGTGCGCAAAATCACATCAGTTAACGTCATTACAGAATTTCAGATAACATGTTTACTGCAGAAATCAAGCATAGGCAGTAGTGCTGCTAGTGTTTCTTTCTGTGGTTGTGTTGGACATGCAACTCAATTTCTGGTAATTGACGAAATGAAGACGCTGAGGAGGCTAGCCCAGAACAGGGAGGCGGCAAGGAAGAGCCGGTGCGATGCGTACCTAAATCCAGGGGAACAATGGTTGTAGAGCAGAATCATACTTGGTAAACAATGCATGAACATCCAAGCCCTTCTCCTTCAGTTTTGGACCAGTGTTGTACCAGCCAACGACATGCTCCTTGGCTGCATCCGAAGCAACTCATCAGTATTCAACAGAAACAACTACACGTGGAAAGTCCAAGCCATGGTAATTCTAAAACAACATACCGTTGATCCTCTTGAACATGGAGAACATAGACTCATGGTAATTATGGTCGAGGAACCAGATCCTTGGGTCCTTGTCATCCTCCTCAAACGGCATTGCAAGATCACACGCCGACGCAATTCACAAATTCAGTAAGCCACCACCGTAATAAATAGCTCTACAGATCTAATCACGCAAGGGTTTCGCGCCAGCGGATCTAGCAGCAGCTACAGCCAGGGTGGGTTCCGCGAACCCTAGGCCCCGCCAGAGGCGCGGATCCCCCGGAAACAGGCCGGGGACCCGGACGGCGCAAACCCTAGCAGGGAAGAGGCGGGGGTTCGGTCGTTCGCTTACCGGCGTAGGAGTTGGTGACGTCGACGACGCCGCGGGAGGAGGTGCCAAGGAGCACACCGACGACGCGGTTCCTGGTGTCGCGGGCGACGCGGTTGTAGTGGTCGACGATGCTGAGCAGCACCAGCGGGTGCATCATCACCTTCTCCAGCGTCCGCCCCGACAACTGCGCCGCCTTCACCACGTCCATCTCCTCTCCCTCTCCTCGGCGCGTCGTCAGGGAGCAGCGCGAGGGGCGCGGCCCCGCAGGCGGAGAGGGGGCAAGGGCGCGAGCGGGCGGAGGGATCCGAAGGTGGGTGGCGCGAGCGGGCGGAGGGATCTGACGTCGTGGCTGCGGCGGAGGACGGGGCGCTTGGGTTGGATCTGGATCGGGGAGAAGGGGGAAGAGAGAGGCGGCGGAGAGGGGGGGAGAGAGGCGGGCACGGGCTGCTAATGTTTGGATTAGGCTGCTGAGAGGTGGACGGTTCAGATCGGCTAGAACGGACGATTCAGATCAGCTAAGGGGGGTGATCCGTGGGATGAGCCCTGATTGGCTCAGAAAATTTATGGTTTAAAATAGTTTCTAAGTACTAAAATTATGGGTAGTTTGTGAAGCAGCTATCAAAAATATTTTGCAAAACAGCACAACTAAATTTTTCTCTCAAGTTAGATCACATTTTTTGGATGATCGCAAAGTTGCAAGCATTTTTATCTTTCTAGCTATTTTTAATCATTTTTCGAGTGCCCAAAATGAGTTTTTTTGTGAAGGACCTACCATATATTTGTTTTAAAATTGTACCAAATCAATTTTCCAAAATACTAGGATATATTTAATGCACAATTGACCAAATGTTTGGGTGTCAAAAGTTTTAATCCACCTCTCGTGAAAAAGACAAATTCCTGCCGATTCAATAGGAAGCGGGTCAAATTTGAACTGTAGCTACCTCGTAGTTTGCTCTTTATATTTTTCCAAAAATCATTTCTAAGTACATAAGTACCTATTTAATCAGAGAAACACCAAAAAAAATCTAAAATTCAACCACTAGCTAGGAACGGTTATTCCCGCCATTTTGACCGCATTTTGAAACGGGCTTAAAAAATTCAAAAAAAATCAAAAAATTGAGAAACCTTCGCGTTGTGTCATTATATATGGTCAAGTTCCTAGGAAAAATAACAAACTTGTAATAAGGCAATTATTTTAAAAAACGTGTTCTCAGAAACGAGCTATCACGTATGGAGATCAATGGCTTTCAAGCCAAATGATCAATCTTATGGCCACATTAATGGCATAGTTTGTTCAAATGATCTCATATTGTGCACAAGGGTGCATATTGGAATGGCAAACAATGTTGCATAAGGAAGTTTTCATTTTCTTTGGATGAAAAATCAATTTTCCATTTTTCGAGTGGCCAAAATGAGTTTTTTTAAGGACCTACCATATATTTGTTGCAAAATTGGACCAAATCAATTTTATAAAATACTAGGTCGTGTTTAAAGCATAATTGACAAAATGGTTGGGTGCCAAAAGTTTTTATCCACCTCTGGTGAAAAAGACAATTTCTACTGATTTAGTAGGAAGCGGGACAAATTTGAACTGCAGCTGCCTCATAGTTTGCTCTTTATTTTTCAAAAAAATATTTCTAGGTAGAAAAGTATCTATTTAATCAGAAAAATATGGTTTGGTGGCGATACGTTGAGGTTTGGATGGTGGCCCAGGGCCCCAACTCCTTAGCGCGTGGTCACCGCGTGACCGTGGTGTTGCCACACGTTCCGGGCGGCCTAGGCATGTCTAGTGGGTTGGCTCCTTAGCGCGTGGTCACCGCGTGACCGTGGTGTTGCCACACGTTCCGGACGGCCTAGGCATGTCTAGTGGGTTGGACACTCCCCTGATAGGTGTCAGGAAGAAGAAGGCAATAGAAGAATCTCACGAGGATATTGAACCAAGCTCAAACATGAATTAACACCCAAGTGTTTGATTAGTGGTACGGAAAGCGCACATGGCCAATGAGCCTGAGTTTTGGCCGAGGATGATCATCTACTAAGGGCACTATCTTGAAAAATTTGCGTCTCAAATGAAGGAGCCTAGGTGACACTTGCTTTGCAACATACCACACTGGACAGAAATATAAATGTTGAAGCCACACTCACATGTATTGTTAGATGGGGCTCAAATTTTGTGAAGAGCTATAATTTGAGAATATAGAAGATGTGGCAAAAATTCAGCTCATTAGGATATGCCTAGCCAGTACTTCCTTCACAACAGTTCGAGCTGAACAAAAATTTTGAAAATTTGCCGAGGAAGATTTACCAGTCAAATAGAGTTGAATATTGTCATGAGGCAATGATTTAAATAGTAAAGAAAGCCCAATTTTTTTGGGAATTTTGGGAATGACAGAAATATACAACCTCATGACCATTTATATTGGTCGTAATTGAAACCATTAACGGTCGCGCAAGGGTCGAGTGAGGAGCTATGCCACGTGGGCGTTAGGGACGGGCGAGGAAGAAAAACAGATAGCTGGGAAAAAAAGAAGATCAACCAGATAACACCTCCCCTGTTTTCTCTTCCCCACGAAGCAACCTCTGCCCCTCTCCTCGTTTCTCACCTCCGCCTCTTCCTCCGGGGGCGGCTGCAGAGGGATGGGGGCCAAGGGGGCAAGCAGGATGGGTGGCCGGTTGATTTCTTTGCCGGATCTCCCAGCTAGGGTTGCCGCCGCCGCCGCCCTCACCCGCGCTCGTGCCCTCTTCAACTCCGGCTGCGAGCTCCACCCCCTCCAGCGGTCCAGCCTTCGGAGCACACGGGTGCGGATCAAAGGCAGTGGTGGACGGGCTTGTGAAGGAGCTGCAGGAGGCGCTGGACGCGGACATCCAGGCCGCATCATGAAGGAGCGGGAGATGCAGAGCTACATCAGGACCGCGAGCGCGAGGTCGCCGGGTTAGTCCTCGTCAATTTGGAATCTACAGGACTTTCCACAAGTTCTGCTGTTAAGGTTAGCCCTCCTCAATTTGGAATTTTGAATTTAGACTCCTAGACTTTGATTTGTTCTTTAAGTTTCTGATCTTGCGATTCAATACACGAAAACAAGGATTCATAGAAGCAAAAAGCCCGATTGGAGTAGAGGAATTAGTTTTTGCAATAAGCGTGATTGGAGTAGATGATTTTTGTGTATGCAAGGCAAGGCAAGCCAATAGGCAGAGCTCCCATCTAGCCAGGGGAAGGAGACGCACGCATCATCACAGTTGGGGACGGGGTGTATCAACAAACGCATGATCAACTCGCACCTAGCCGAAAGCACACGAAGGTAGCAGGTCACACCAGCCCGTACACAAGGTGCCGGGCTTGCTGTAGTCTTGACAAAGGCATGTACGTGGAGATCGGCTTGGTTGATAGCTACTGTTGTCTCAGCAGATCTCTCTTAACTGGGTGGTAGCCTTTGATTATCAGTCTATGACAAAAGTTCACGACAAGCTACTGAAGAAATCAATCGACCTTCCTCTGTTGGCTAGCTTTGGCTAGATTTGCATGTGTTCTTGCTCATGGAGAAATTGATCTAGGGCTATAAAACAAACATATATAGTGTGGAAGTACATGAATAAACACTTGCGATTGGAACAAGGAAGGTGCTGGCCACAAGGTTGATGAACGAGAATACAGAGATTTCTTGACTGGTCGAATTCATCTTGATTTCCTAAAGTGAACCAGAATAGTGCATCTTTTGGCAGTACTTTAGAATACTTAAACAGAGATAGATATTACCTTCAAGATGTACTGTAGAGTTGTGGGATTTGTAACGTGTTAAGTTGTACAGATTTGACATGCAAACTACTCAAAACTTGGTTATAGCTCTGTATATCATGGATCCTTGGCAACTATATGTGCTTTTTGTTCACGTTGTGTTGATTTATACTAGGATTTTGTTCAGGTTGTATTACATTGATTGTAAGTCAGAAATGTACTAAGTAGTTACATCGCAATAAGCATGGGCTTATTGGTTTTCATTCTACCTTCTCAATATTTGTTACTGTTAACAGTACCACCATAATCAGTGGCTGCGTTCATGGGCATATTCACCGGCGCGGCGTACCGCTATAGCTGACAGAAAGTGTGCTTTCTCAGCATGAAGATAATAGAATGGGAAGGTATGATCTTCATGGGCCTTAGTGGTACTATCATATTATGACAACTGCTGCAAAGTTCATATAATGATCCTTGTTTCAGACTCAGATCAAAGGAACAAGCTGATCAATAGGTTTCAGCCATGGCTATCCTCTCTTGCAATTTTGTGATGTCAGGTTTTAGCCACATTTTTTTCGATTATTTTCTCAGAATTCTCATAAGCATCCTCCTTGAATATGTAGGAATATTGCGTCAAGAAGAACGATCGGGTAGAGCTTATCACGGCAAGCTACAGGTCGTACCTAGCAGACAAGCATTGTCTCATGAAAGTTTACTTTTTGTAGATGTACAAATTGATGTAGAAAAGGTGAATTTAATTTCATCTATACATGACCAATTGCTTGCTGTACATTTGACTAAATAAAGCAATAAATCAGACCATAAGTAAAGTACTTAATAATTAAGTGGATAGTGTATGTCTGGTGAACCTAGATATATGTATGGACAATAAAGAGACAAGGTATTTCAAAATTTATTTTCATGCTTATATACACAACAACTGTAGCATAAATACGGTTGAAGCTTTACTGCAATATTAAGCTGTAACATATATGTGTGGTGAATCAAGATTGAGCACCTCATTATTTTTCTTAGATTAGGACGATACAATTTTTTTAATCCATTGAGTTCCTTGTATTGCATATTGTAAAAATTATTTTTCATGCATATATATACGACAACTGCAGTGTAAATACGGTTGAAGCTATGTGCTGTCATATTAAATTCTAACATATATGTGTGGTAAATATAGATTGAGCATCCCATTCATTTGCGGGATACGTTTTCCTTAGTCCATTGAGTTACCTCTATTGCATATTTTAAAAATGGCTTCTTTACTCGGCTAGATCATTTGAACATGCCAAGTCCAGTGATGGTAGCTTTACTCAGTCTGAATATTGCTATAGCTTAGTAGGTTCTTCCAAGAATTTCTTTTGTGTTGCCTCTCTTTCCAGACACGCACGCACGCGCGCGCGCGTTCCGTGGTTAATTTTGTAGAGGGTAAAAAGTTGAGGACTTATTGTTATGTCTAATTGTTGACGGAAGTGCTCGATTGTCTTGTAAGCTAGAATTCTTATGGTTTCTTTCTTACTGGGCTTGTTTTGTTTTATTTTCCGAAAACCCCGTGATTTTATCGTAATCCCAAATTGCCGAGGTGGATAAGAATAAGGAGAATCCAAGCCTAATTCTTATATAGTTGTAATGCACCATATATACATTGAAGTAGTATTTATGTATTTCCTGATGAATCCATGTATTATCACACTCTGAAAACCATAAATATTTGATGCAGCAAATATGTAGTTCCCCCAGGTGGCCTGACATAGCTCAGTTTATAATGAAAGTCATCGAACAGAAGAACCAGTCCTCTCTCTCTCTCTCTCTCTCTCCAACAAATGACCTACTTTTTTTGGTTAATCAGTCTGAATTTTTTTGTACAATCATTCCTCATAGGAGGTAGCAAGCATGTCATAACGCATTCTGATGCTTCCGGGCCAAAGTTAATGGGCTTTACAGATTTCTTTCCTCACTTTCGTCTGTCGAGCAGTTCAAGGTACCACCTATGTATCTCACATATTTGTGTATTCTATCTTTAGTAGAGCTGTTGCGTTGGTCTGCTTGTAACATTCAGTCTTTGATCACTACCACCTATGTATCTCACATATTTATGCCTTCTATCTTCAGTAGAGCTGCTGAGTTGGTCTGCTTGTAACATTCAGTCTTTCATCCCTGTGTTTTAATAGTTCAAATTGACATCTGGAATCATTACCAAAAGATGAATGACTAAAAGTTGATCAATCTCAGCGAGACACTTGAGGAAGATCAACTTATGATGGATCAAGAAGTATTGTGTTTCTGATCATGCACTATTCTCTTTTCTGAAACATTGAAGGTTCCTGTTATGTTTATCAACATCATGGCTCCTGTTCATTTGCTGTGTTGACTTGCATCTCTTTTCTCAGTCCAATGGTTTGTTGTTGCATGCCACCTGTCTGTAGATGAATATACATTTCTGCACATTCATTATGCTATGATATGGACATATGATTTGATAGTACTTGTATTAAGATGTGAGATGAATATCCATTGTGAGTTTATTTCTGCTACATGTCAATGTACTCATGCTGTCTTTCCAGGTTTCCGATGCTAAAATTAGATTTACTATGTTTGCCAATTGAAAGTTTACATGTATTTCAATTGTTGTTGTATCATCTGGGCTGCTTGTCTTCTCGCTAAACTGAGTCTATTGTCATATAGTCACGTTAACAAACACGGCTACGACAACTTGATTAGTGCGCACAATCCTGCCTTAAGAGGCGCCACCAGGTGGCGCCCCAGCCACTAGTCAGGTAGAAATAAGGTCATTGACGCCTCTTGTCTGCTTTGTGACCATTTGGTGTAAGCAATTTCAGGGTTTGAGCCCTTCCAAACGAAATGGCCGTGAATTTACGACCAATTCAGCTGGGGTCACTAAGAGAAGGTCATAAGTTGACATATTTCTTGTAGTGGCCGCGGGGTGGCGTGGGGCAGTGTGGACGACGACCGGTCCACGGTTTTCATTTAAGAAGGATCGCGACCCCTCACCTGGGCGGATGACAGCGGGGCCGCCCGCACATGCGCATTGATGTGGGCGGGTGGAAGGTAGGTGACCGCCTGCCACGCGGCCCGGACGCGGAGGAAGCGCGCGTCCGTTTGGTGTCCGCCGCGACCCAAACCCGGCGCAAGTTTGCGCTCGAAATGGATCGGCACGGACACAAAACGGACCAGATGGGTCCGGGCCGTCACGCGCTGGGCCGCCTCGTTTGTCTGTTTTACTCTAAATGGACGGGCTGGACAGAATGGGATCGCGCGGTGTAGTTGGCCTAAACAAGATTTCTTTCGGCCCCACCTTACATGATTTCTTCCATCCAAGATACTACCAGTACGCTACAAGCCTACCGCCAGGCTACACCCACTGCACAGATGCTCTCCAGGAAAAGCCGCAGTGCGACTTGTCACACCGCCGGCTTTGGCCGCCCATGCTTCGACAGAGACCTCGCCCGTGCCCAGGATTCGTGTGACCTCCAACACGGCCGGAAATCTCCATGGCCGGGAGTCTTCAAATCTCACCGCACGCACCTCACGTCCTCACCGGACCGCGGCGCCGAGTGACGAACCGACAGCAGCGCATCACGCCAGTCGCCCGGCCCAGGGTCGGCTTCCACCCTTTCAACGGCGGAATGATGGGCGCGTCGCGTACGGCCGCACGTAGTGGGACGATGAGCTATCGCCTATCGGCGGTGCTAGTCTAGGTTCATAGCGGGGCATGAGACAGGTGCACGTAGTGGCACACGCTCCACCCAGGTCACCGTCTCACTCAGCCAACCCTGCTAAAGAGAAGACGAGACGTATATCCATGCGCGTGCGCATCATGTTTTAGTAATCTCGCTCACCCAATCAACAAACTAAGAGCAGACATGATGTAAATTCAGAGAACCATTGCATCAATGCAGTATCTTTTTTTCTGCATAGTCTGTAGGATTTTTCTATCCAAAGTAGTTGCTATCTGTCAACCAGCAGTTGCAAGATAGAGCCGTGATCTTGAACACCCGTACAAGTTTCTGCTAGCGCCTCAATTTGTCGACACTTCCTGAATCAGGGTTGCCTTTACCAGCTGGGCTTTCCTTTTTTTTTGTGAAGGCGCGAGCTAAATTTTACAAGAATATAATAAATTTGCAAGAAATCATTTCAAAAAAATTGCAAGAAAAGAATTGCTAACAACGTATGAGTGGCGCGTAAGTTTCAAACAAAAAAGTCTCGATCACACGGGTGCGCAAAGTGCTCACTGTGGTGCCGAACAACGGTGACTCGTGTGCGCAACTCAAAGTTGAAATAAGAGCCCGCAACTAACGAGTGACTGAAAGTCTGAGACACACTTTGCATGACCCCAAGCCACTCGCGTCGTAGTCTGGGTCTAGCCAAACCCAAAAGATAGCACCGTGATGTGATCAGCAGGCTAAGCTTGCGGTCAGAACGCGACAGCCATGAGCCATGTTGTGCTGGTAATGGAGCATGCACGATCAAACACCACCATAAGCCAATTTTATACGCAAGTTATATATGATGGACATGCTTGTACTATACTCTCTCCGGAAGTCCGGATTGTAGTCTTGTCGTCATAATTAGTAATAATATTTTACGTTGAACCTTAGGGCATCTATAGCAGATCCCTAAAACCTATATTTGAGGAGGGAAATAAGTTTTAGGGAGTTAAGCACTAGTTAACAGATTCTCTAATATCTTGGTCTCCCTCTGTCGGTCAAGAGGCTGAGTCAGATCCACTTTCAACCACTTGAGGATAAGATTGCTGCCCAACTTGCCCCTGGGATGGGAAAACATGTTGCTTCACCTGGAAGGGTTGTGTTGGTTAAATCTGTCCTTACTGCCATTGCCATTTACTACATGACGGCGTTGAATCTTCCGGTCGAAATTTTGAACAAGATTGATGCTCTAAGGCGGGCTTACCTTTGGGCGGGGTGCGACAAGGTCACTGGAGACAAATGCAAGATTAACTGGGATAAAGTGTGCAGATCCAAGCTCCAAGGAGGCCTTGGTATCTTAAATCTGAAAAAGTTTGCCACTGCCTTCCGTATTCGATGGTTGTGGTTTGAATGGATGGATCCGATGAAGCCTTGGGTGGGGTCGGGGAACCCATGTGACAGTGCTGACCGCGACATCTTTGCGACTGCTACCAAAGTGGAGATTGGTGATGGCCTTCGTGCTTCTTTCTAGGAGTCTGCCTGGCTTGGGGGCTGAGGCCCAAAGATATTGCTCCCCGCATATTCTTGCTGTCTAGAAGAAAGAACTGCTCGGTCCAAAATGCGATACACAATGACTTTTGGGTCTCCCAAATTAACATCAGTGCGGGCATCTCCGTTCATCATCTAACTGAGTTCGTCAATCTATGGGAAAAGCTCTCCCCCATTCATCTCAACCCGGAGAGAATGGATACCATCTCCTGGAAGCTAACGAATGATGGCCAATACTCCGCTGCATCGGCATATGAGGTCCAGTTCAGGGGCTTAGTTGACACGGAACTCGTGCAAATGGTCTGGAAGAATTGGGCTCGTCCAAAATGCAAGTTTTTCGCTTGGCTTGTCATCAACAACAGGGTTTGGCCGGCAGGCCGGTTGCAGCGATAGGGATGGCCTAATTGCAAGCTTTGCCCCATTTGTAAACAAGTCCAAGAATCAGCGGGACACCTTCTCTTTCAATGCAGATACACAGCTAGATTTGGGCTTTGATCAAGGTTTGGCTTGGCCTTCATGACGTGAACCTCGTGGAGTGGGGTCACATGAATTCCGTTAAAGATTGATGGAGCCTCAACGCGACCAGGAAGACGCAGTCCAGAAAGCCACTCATCTCCCTCATGCTACTCGTTTCGTGGGAAATTTGGAAGGAACGGAACGTAAGGGTCTTCCGCAACTTGGCGGTGCCGGTTGGTGTTATTGTTGCTAGGATCAAAGAAGAGTGTAATCTGTGGTGTCTCGCTGGAGCGAAGCATTTGTGTAATTCAATGCCGCGAGATTGATGCTTTGTAATTTGGCCGTTGGCCACAAACTCTAAACCTTCTTTCTTATTCAATAAAAATGGCAAATCTTTTGCCGAGTTTCAAAAAAAAAACTTTACTAAAAAAATGACACTCCCTAAAAATCATCCTCACATGACCATATTTGGTCCAGAGTGCATCCCTCGACTAAAAGTAGGAGACGGATGGGCAGCCCGCGCGACACGCCGATGCCGTCCCACCTTCTACTCCGTCGCCGACGCCAGATTTTCCTAGATTTGTCGTCGCCACCGCTACTGTCACAAATGCCATATCTTCCACCGGCGAGCCCCAATGTGGCCAAAACTGGAGGCATGTGATGGTGCGAAAGCGGATGCTACCCCACGCGCGAGTCCGCAGCGGTCGACGGCACTGGAATGGTCGTTCTCGATGGTCATCTCGCCACGTTCCCTACGCTCCCGTCGGCTCGGCTCAAGCCCGCCACCGAGTTGTACGCACACGGGCGAGTCATCTTGATGCAGCAACGGCTCTGTCGCTAATGTTGCCCCAATTCCGACACTGGTGCTGCTTTGCAGCTAGAAGTATTCGCTTGTTCAAAAAACATCGAACACACACAAAAAATAAATCCCAAGAGAGACTTCTTTGCTTGTGGTGGCCAAAAAAAGCAAGGTAGAACCCAAATCCCTTTTTATGTTTGCAATTAGATATAGATCGTTTCTCAAAAAAATTCACACACGCAGGAAGGTCACAGGCTCACAGCTGCAGCACGTGGATATGGGTCCATCTCGTAATGGTTTATGTAAGCCAACGGCTTGACTATTTTACTTTCCATCACTGAGAGGGAAGCTAGGTGATGCATTGCTAGATGCACAGGAGAAGAAAGACCAAATTATTGCGACGCAAGCTGAAATCCACGAGAAGCAAGACGAAACCTACGAGATGCAAGCCAAAATCAAGTCGATGCAAGGCTAAAGAGGAAAATTTAAGAAGCTTCACGTTGAGTCATACCGGCTATCATGATTTGGTTCTTAATCCCTGGATTATTTGCAGCTCTTTTTGGTGGGGGCTATAGCACTAATGATAGCCTTGGTTTAGGTGACGATGAGTAGAACTATCCTAGTGTGTATGATTTTCCGTATATACGATATTAATGTCTAGAAGTTATCGACTGATGCTATAATTAGTTAAAATATGTGTTTGAAATGAATTTGTGTTAAAATATATATGTTCAAAATTTTCAGGGACCTAAATTATAAGGGATTTGCTAACCATGAAACATTGATTTCCTAAAAAAAGGTAAATTAGGATAGAGAGCACTTTTGGCACTTTAGTATAGGGAATCTGCTAGAGATTCCCTTAGTGTTCCACTTGACCATGTCGCCTTGGTAAAGTAAATAACTCCTTTTTCTCTCTCAAGTAATACCTCCTTGAATGCACATGCTAGAGCTATTCGTCTTATGGTAAACCGGCCACATATTGAGATTACTTATCCCACCGCCATTCCATGAAAACTAACGAATGTGTTGTTTTGTTTGTAACTAAGGCGGCCTTTAGTTAGCCAAGTTTCAAGGTTAAGAATGTTTGATTAATTTAGAAGGGTGTTTGGTTCAAGTCTCACCTTATGCAAGATGTCTTTTCCCACACTAAAGCCCCATATCACATATACTCAAAAAGTACGGAAATATTTTCTTAGACTTGTCAAGTTGTGGCTCTTGTGACAAAAAAATATGTGGCAAAATGTGACATTGCAAAGCCTAGAATCAAACAATCTCTAAAAACTGTAAAAAAAAAAGTGCACCTACAGTTCCTATATTTCTTAATGGCTTACTCTATATCTTCTAATCCCATCATAAATACATGATGAGCAAAACTAACCCTCCCCCCCTTTATTTCTACTTGGACGAAGTCCAACACATCTCGCCATCGATGGCTGCCGCCACACCACCCATCGCTACCTCCCACATCTTCCTGCGTCCCTTGTCTTTTGAGGGAGGCGGCAGACACCATGTTAGATAATAATGAGAAATAAACAAGACACGAGAGCACACGGATTTTTACGTGAAAACCCTTGCGGGAGAAAACCACGGACGCACGAAGGCGCAATCATTATGATGAAGGAGTATTACAAGCACGAGACGATAGGCCGTTTGAAGTGCGACTACATGGGGTATATATGAGGGCAATACATGAGAGTCCTTGGAGGACAAGTAAAAGAGTTGTACTCGTACGCGTCGGTACCAACGCAAAGGCCCACACCGTATGTACTACGTCTAGTCCAATACGGTAGAATTTGGATCACAATTTAACAATCTCCACCTTGAGCCAAATTCCCTCCAGTAGTCGAAGAAAGTGAATAACTCCATCCAAATCAGCGTAAACACCTTGTGCGTCAAAAGTCCATAGGACTAGTGAGAAATACCAACTAAGCCTGAGCAAAGCTTAAACTTATTGGTCGGAACTGGCTTTGTCATCATATCAGCAGAATTATCATGAGTACTTATCTTGCATACCTTCAAATCGCCTTCAGCAACAAAATCTCGAGTATAATGAAATCTGACATCAATGTGCTTTGTCCTCTCATGATACATTGGATTCTTTGTAAGATATATGACACTTTGACTAACAGAAAATACGGTAGGGCAAGATAAATCTCCACAAAGCTCAGTGTATAAACCTCTCAACCAGATAGCTTCTTTGCATGCCTCAGAAATAGCCATATACTCGGCATCAGTAGTGGAACAAGCCACAATAGATTGCAAAGTTGCTCTCCAACTCACAGCACAACCACCAATGGTGAAAACATAACCTGTGAGCGATCTTCTCTTATCCAAATCACCAGCAAAATCGGAATCAAGAAAACCAACAAGTCCATCTCCAGTTTTCCCAAACTGTAAATAAGCATTAGAAGTACCCAGTAGGTATCTGAAAATCCACTGAACGGCTCTCCAATGCTCTTTTCCAGGATTAGCCATGTATCTACTGACAACACTCAATGCATATGATAAATCCGGACGAGAAAAAACCATAGCATACATAAGTGAACCAACTGCACTTGAATAGGGAACTCTAGACATGTACTCAATATCTTCATCTGACTTAGGACATAAAGATGATGATAATTTGAAGTGTGCGGCTAACGGAGTACTTACTAGCTTGGCATTATGCATATTAAAGCAACGAAGAACTTTATCAATATATCCCTTCTGACTTAGATATACTTTTCCAGACGGTCTATCTCTGGATATTTACATGCCAAGTATTTTCTTTGCCGCACCAAAATCCTTCATCTCAAATTCATTACTCAATTGCTTCTTTAGTTCATTAATCTCTGACATGCTCTTAGCAGCAATTAACATATCATCAACATAAAGGAGCAAATAAATAGCTGAACCATTGACAATTTCAAATAAACACAGCTATCATAATTAGACCTTTTGAAACCTTGAGAGAACATAAATGTGTCAAATCTCTTGTACCACTGTCTAGGGGATTGCTTCAATCCATACAGAGATTTCTTTAACTTACAGACAAGCTTTTCTTTTTCAGGAATAACAAAACCTTCTGGTTGTTCCATATAAATATCCTCTTCTAATTCTCCAGGTAAGAATGCAGTTTAACATCCAATTGTTCAAGCTCAAAATTATGCATGGCAACAATACTGAGTAAAGTGCGAATAGAGCTATGCTTCACAACAGGAGAAATGACTTAGTTATAGTCAATACCTGGAATCTGGCTATAACCTTTAGCAACTAACCTTGCTTTATATCTTGTCTCATCATTATAGGAGAAACACCTTCTTTCCTCTTGAAAACCCACTTGCAACGAATAGGTTTCTTCTCTCTAGGCAATCTTACTAAATCCCAAGTGCCATTCTTTTCAAGTGATTCCATCTCATCATGCATAGCGGTCATCCACTTATTACTATCACCAGAAATAATAGTCTCGCAATATGAAGAAGGTTCAACATTACCTTCAATTTCTTCTATAACAGATAAAGCAAAAGAAACAATATTGCACTCTTCAATTAACCTGTCAGGTTTATTAATACCCCGTCTAATTCTGTCACGTGCGAGATTCCAACTGGGCGGAACAATAGGCTGATTTGGAGTGGGAGTGACATTATCATCATTAACGACGAGTTCATCATGTGCATCAACAATTTCATTACCAGATGTATCACCTGAATCAATAACATGCTCCACCTGAACAGTAGGCTCCTGAACAATAGGCTGTTGTTCACTCTCAACGGGAACATTAGTAGATGAAACATCATGTAACATAGCAGATTCATTAAAGATGACATTTCTGCTAATAACAACCTTCTGGGTTTCAGGATTCCACAATTTAAAACCTTTAACACCAGACTTATAACCAAGAAAGATGCACTTAACAGCCCTAGGCTCCAATTTTCCATTATCAACATGAGCGTAAGCAGTGCAACCAAAAACTCTCAACTGTGAATAATCAGCAGGTAAACCAGACCATACCTCAATTGGAGTTTTCTTATTAAGAGCAATAGATGGGGAACAGTTGATGAGATAACAAGCAGTGGAAGCGGCCTCAGCCCAAAAACGCCTATGCAAACCAGCATTGGACAACATGCAACGGGCTCTGGAAATAATGGTCCTGTTCATACGCTCAGCAACACCGTTTTGTTGAGGAGTATAAGGAACGGTGTAATGTCTGACAATGCCTCCAGACTTGCAATAATTCTTGGATTGCTTAGAACATAATTCCATACCATTATCAGTGCGAAGTATTTTTACCTTCTTTTCTGTTTGATTTTCAATCATAATCTTCCAATCCTTAAATGCTGAGAATGCTTCATATTTATGCTTCAAAAAATAAGGCAAAACTTTTCTCGAATAATCATCAATAATAGTCAGCATGTAACTAGCACCACCTAGTGACTTCTTGCGAGATGGTCCCCATAAATCAGAATGAACATAATCAAGAATACCTTCAGTTGTATGAGTCGAAGTGTTGAACTTCACCCTCTTGTGCTTGCCGGAGATACAATGCTCACAAAATTTCAATTTACCAGGTTCATATCCATCAAGAAGACCTCTCTTATTTAACTCTGCCAAACCAAGTTCACTCATATGTCCAAGACGCATATGCCAAAGGTTAGCAGCAGCACAATCAGAATTCTTTGAAATAACTGGAGTAGCGTTAACTGAAATGGTAGAACCACGAAGGTAATAAAGACCATTGGTCGAACTCAAATCACCTTTCATCACAATAAAGGAACCTTTGATGACTTTCAAAACACTATCTCCACCTAAATACTTGTACCCCTTTGCATCAAGGGCACTCATAGAAATAAGATTTCTCTTCATCTTCGGAATATACCGGACATCTGTCAAAGTTCTGATTATGCCATCAAACATCTTGATTTGAATGGAACCTATGCCTTCAATCTTGCATGGTGAATTATCAAAACCCAAAACGGAACCAGCAGAGTAGTGGAATCAAAAGTATTAAACCAATCTTTATGTGGACACATATGAAAAGTGCATGCGGTGTCAAGTACCCACTCATCATTGGTCTTAGCACATCCAGCAATAACAACAAGAGCATCATCGAAACTATCATCACGAGCAACGTTAGCAGAATTTTCACCTTGTTTGTTACCTTTCCTCTTTTCTTTATTCCGCAACTTGAAACACTCTAAGATGTCATGCCCGTCTCTCTTGCAATATCTGCAATATTTCTTGTCTCTGGATTGCAATCGACCCCTGTGGCCATTCTTACTTTTGCCTCTGTTTCCATTATTGGAGTTCTTCTCCTTTGTCCTGCCACGAACAGATAATCCCTCGGCTTGGGATGAACTCGAGCCATCATGAGGCACTATTAATTTCATCTTCTCCTTAGAGTTCAAAGCTTCATAAACTTCATGAAGCGTGAGAGTATCACGACTGTATAATATGGTGTCTCTAAAATTGGTATAAGAACTTGGCAGTGAACAAAGTAACATTAAAGCAGTATCTTCCTCTTCATACTTAACCTCCATTGCAGCTAGATCAGATATGATCTCTTTAAATTTTGAAATATGATTCAAAACATTACCTCCCTCGGGTAACCTGTGCAAGCATAATTTTTGCTTCAGATGCATCTTGCTGGTGAGATCTTTAGTCATGCAAATCTCTTCCAGCTTTAACCATAGAGCGGCGGCAGTTTTCTCGCTCAAAACTTCCTGCAAAATATTATTATGCAAATGGAGTTGAATTTTTGACAAAGCCTTACGATCAATTCTTTTCTCCTCATCAGTATAGTCCTCAATTCGGTTCTTTCCAAAAATATCCAGTGCTTCATCATAGTCGGTCTGTGCCAATAATGCCCACATCCTGACTTGCCATAGGGTAAACCTTGTGTCACGGTCCAGCGGCGGAAGATCGTACTTCATGGAAGCCATGATTCGATTAAATCTGCATTCACAAAGTAGTATAAGCCGGTAGAAAATTCTTGATAGAATTAATATGTAGATCAAACGGAAATAGGATAAATAGCACCTGGTAGTACTGGGCAGTGGACATAGCAATCGAAGAAAAAAGCAACTGTAGCTCCAGGTGATGTAGTACTGGCCAATTCACGTACAGTGTACCAGTAGTACTCCAAACTAGCAATTTCCTTGGAACTTGTGCCTTCAAGTGGAGACGCAGCAATGTAGCTTGCGAATTGAACTTGCTCTTGGAGTCTCGGGAGTTCCGCTGGGTACGTGGAGGCGTTGAGCAGCAGCGGTAAATCACCTCGTGACTTGGAGCGTGTACCCGATTGATTTCGGACACAACCGGGCAGCGGACAACCTGGTCGAACTCGGCGACACAGCAGCAGTGCAGCAGCGGAAAGTCAGATTTCGACTGCGATCGCGTGCGGCGGTGCACGCAATCCTAATCTCTGGTCTCAAATCTCGTATATGAACCTCAGCTTTGTGTACCACTTGTTAGATAATAACGAGAAATAAACGAGACACGAGAGCACACAGATTTTTACATGGAAACCCTTGCATGAGAAAACCACGGACGCACGAAGGCGCAATCACTATGATGGAGGAGTATTACAAGCATGAGACGACAGTCCGTCTAAAGTGCGACTACATGGGGTATATATGAGGGCAATACATGAGAGTTCTTGGAGGACAAGTAAACGAGTTGTACTCGTACGTGTCGGTACCAACGCAAAGGCCCACATCGTATGTACTACGTCTAGTCCAATACGGTAGAATTTGGATCACAATTTAACACACCATTCCATCCAGCCCTAGTCTGGATTGGTGGAGGAGGCGAACGACTAAGGAGTCAGTGCTGGTGGTGGCCACGTCGGCGGTGACGTTTTCAGTTTTAGGGATCCATTGTAATCTATTTTTGTGTTTTTGGGGTGCATTGTGCAATTTTTCAAGGACCCTTTTATAAATTTAATTGATACAAATGGGCCTCATGTCTAACATAATACTCAAATAATGATGCTGGCCATTTTTATGGCATGTCAGCGTTGATAGGTGGGCCTAATATGTTAGAATTGTCACTAGAAATAAGATAAATGCACGATCAATGTTTATTGACAAACTTAATAAGGAACTAGCAGATTTTTGTTGCATCCAAGAAATGTGAGAGCAAACCACAATTTCAACTTGAAATGTGATTGTTTTTTGCAATTCACTTGCTGGTCACCCTTGGTGCTAGTAAGCCCTTAATTGACTTCCTGATATAGTGATATCATACTTTCTTGCGTCATAATTTGATAGTAACAATTGCTAAAACTAATGACAAATAGTCAGGCTTTTTTAGATTCCTAAGTTGGCAGGCACCCACGAATTCGGCTTGCCATGGTCAAACACAAACCATGGCTTGCCGGATCCACTAGTGCCTAGCAAATTTTAACTTTTCCGAGGGAGTGTCTTTTTTTTGGGGACTGGGCATCCCTATTACCAGCCTTCCTCATAAATTTGGCAAGTGAATAAACTCTTGTCGTGAGTAAAACACATTTAGCATGAAAGATATTGACTACACACACTGCTCCATGAGTTGTATAGGCAAACAAAATAGAAGTTTATTTCAATTTTTAGAGGTGGCACACGCAAATTTACTTGAAATGACAATGAAATAGCATCTATATGTAGGTATGGTGGACACTTTATGGCATAAACTTGTTTCAAGGATTGGATGCACAAGAAGTATTTCCACTTTAGTACAAGAAATCCTAGCAAAAGACTGGGGCAACCACTTTACTAAGCAGAAAAACCACAATCATGCATTCTCTAATAGTAACATTATTGACAAAATATAGTCATGACGATAACCTACAAACTAGAACACCACAAGGCTGAATTTGGAATTTATCAAACATGTGTAAATATGTGCCAAGTCAATCATTCGTCCTATACTGGAAGATATGTATCACCACAACATGATAGGTTCAACTTAATAAATTAATGTTCATCATCATTATAATATAACTCCCTTACTTGATTAAAGATATGTACTATCATAGTCTCACTTCTACTTTAACAGGTTAAGTGGAGGATGCATGTTTACTTCTCAATGTACATAAAATAAATGAAGAAGATGATATTAAATCCATTCGTAAGTTTTACTCTAAGGAGATAAGCGAACAATATTAAACAGTAAACTACTCCAAAAGATATAAGTGAAGGACAAACGGTAGTTAAATAAATAAGTAGCTATTAAAAGAATCTATCCAAATAATTTTTTTTTCAGATATAAGGATTGTATCAAATAGCAAACAAACCAAAAATACGCTCCAAGCAAAACACATATTATGTGAAGAATAAAAATATAGCTTCAAGTGAGGTATACCTATAGTGTTGAAGACAAAAAAGGGGATGCCTTCCGGGGCATCCCCAAGCTTAGATGCTTGAGTCTTTCTTAACTAATGACTTAGGGTACCTTGGGAACCCCCAAGATTAGGGTCTTGCTGCTCATTATTCTCCTTATATCGTCATCTCACTCAAAACATAAAAACTTCTTTCACACAAAACTTAACGAAACCTCATGAGATAGGTTAGTATAATAAAAACAAATTATTCACTCATGTAGTGTCAAGACAAGATTCATAATCATTACTAATTTATGTATATTCTATTCTATCATTTCCACAATTTATATTTGTAAGTGCATCTAGTTCCCCTTAGTGATTTTGTTGTATTGAAGACTTATAGGTTAAGGGACTAATGCGTTTGTGAGTGTACACAGGACTATAAGTCTATGAGGAGTTTGATATTGACAGAGAAAGTTGACCCCTAAAAATGAATGTCTTCAACTGAAGACCTTGGATTTCTGAAGACTTTCTAAAGACTTTGAAAGTGAAGAAATTGGTGTGACCGTGAAGACTTGATATTCATGCAAGGAACATGAAGCGTGAAGACTTTTGTTTTCGTAGTTTCATTTTCTATTTCTTGAGTTATATGAAACACCGTACTGTTAAAGGGGGTCGAGGTAAAACTAAGGAAAGGTTTCTAGGTGATGCTCATCTCAAAATCCAACACCTACCAATCCCTTCGATTGAAGCCATTGGAAATCTCATACAGTTCAGTCAATTTCTTCAGTGACAGAGACGAAGATCTTCCGGTCTCTGAGGAATTTGTCCTGACTGAGGAGTTAGGAATTCGCCGGTGCGGATTGCCTACAAGTGAGGAACATGATAGCCCTGAGGAATTTGAACCTCAAATTTCCGACCGTTGCTGTGCTATGCGCAAGCTGTCCCAAAATATCTTATCCACCTAACGGTCATATCATTGAAGGGAAATTATGTATTATCATGTCGGGCTACTCCCTAGGCTATAAATAGCCGCCCCCTATAACCACTAGCTGGTTGGCTGCTCCGCGAGAAACTGACACTTTTCATTGAGAGCATCCCATCCTCCGAGGACTTTGAGCGAAAATCATCAAGAGAGGAAAAACCCAAACCCCAAACCAAACACCTACAAACCCAAAGTGATTGAGCATCACTGAAGAGATTGTTCCTGTGTGGAACCGACGCTTGTTACCTTTGAGGACTGTGCATCCTCCAGACGGTTAGGTGTCATGGTCTAGAGCATCCAAGAGGAAATTGTGGATCGCCGGGTGACCGAGTTTGTGAAGGTTTGGAAATCACCAGAAGACTTACCACGAGTGATTGGACGAGGTCTGTGTGACCTTAGTTCAAGGAGAATACGGTGAGGACTGTGTGTACTCAGGTTTAAATACCTAGCCGCTCTAACCAGACGTACAACTGTCACAGCAGTTGGAACTGGTCTACCAAATATTTGTCTTCACCGAGCTATCTGGTTCTATTTCCTCAACCCTTTCATTTCTTCATTACTGTGTTGTGTACCTGTTCATATCTGTTTTGAAGACTTTGACTGAAGACATTCTCAATTTTCTCAGTTCAATTTCTCCAGTCTGTTTGTCTTCATTCTGTTTTATCCCGTGCTTACGCTTTCTGTACTTTGTGTTTGTTTTCTATTCATCATGATGTCCATGCTTATGTTATGTCATGTCTGCATCTGAGTACTTATTCCGCTACAAGTAGTTCTTCTCTTAGGAATTTCCTCACCCTGAAATTCCTTAGTGAAGAATTCATAAAAATCGCCTATTCACCCCCCTCTAGTCGACTTAACGCACTTTCAATTGGTATCAGAGCAAGGTACTCCATTGTTCTATGTGATTTTGGTTTAACCGCCTGGAGTTTCAATTATGTCGACCGTAGGAATGAAGACAGTGACATGCCCCATCTTTGACGGTCATGATTATCCCAAGTGGAAGGCCATGATGAAGAAGCGCCTCATGGCGATGAACAGTGAACTTTGGACCGTCACTGAGATTGGTCTTACTGACTTATGCAAGATGGCGGAGGCTGATGATATTCAGAAGTACACTCTACTTAACCTCACGACGAAAGACATCATCTTCTACGGCTTGTCGCAAAATCAGTTCAGGAACGTTATGCATCTCTACCATGCGAAGCTCATATGGGACCGTCTATCTGAGATCTATGAAGGTCATTGAACTCATCATGATCCCTGGTTTGGGGAATTCATGGAATCGCGAAAGGCTATGACCTTCAATCCGGAATCATCATCCTCTTCTCCATGCCTTATGGCAAAAGGTGCCAAGGTAACTGAATGCTATCTATCTGAGTCCAGTGATGATGAATCTGGTGATGAATTTGGAACCAGCTATACCAAACTTTCTTCCCTTGCCACTAAACAACAAAGAGTTTTGGAAAAAGTTCAAAACATGCTGGATGAGAGCGATGATATGTTGGGTGAAGAAATGAATCAGTCGAAAGCTTTGGCTGAAAGTCTTCAGAGACTTCAGACTAAGTTTGATAATTTTCAGAGTCATCATAACACTCTCTTATCTGATAATGAGAAGCTTTCTTATGAATTTCTTCAAAGAAAGCAAGATCTTGGGAAGTTAAGAGTGAGTTATGAAGATCTTCAGAAGGAGCGTGATTCATTACTTGCTCAACAAATCAGCGCTACTCAGGAAGAATTTATTCCTCCATGTTTGACGTGCATTGAACGTGAATCTGCTAATTCTTCACCTGAAAGTTCAAATGCGTCTATTGCTGCAAATTCTTCACCCGACTATGCTGTCACTAATTCCTCATCTGAGGATGCTGCTAGTATCAATGACCATGCAGAGCTGAAGGAATTGTATGTGACAGGCATGTACAAAAGCCTCAAAGGGCATCAGGCTCTTTGTGATGTGCTTAAGAAGCAGATCCTCAACAGGAACCCTAGAAAAGAGGGTATTGCCTTTGAGAGGAAACTCAATGCTGATGGGACCTACTGGAAGCCTGAGAAGTATCCCAAAACCTCATGGGTTGCTGCAAAGGGACCTTCAGTGGATCCATCTACTTTATCTGGCTTTACATGTGAATCTTCTATTCCTCTGATGAGTCATTTGACTCCAACTATAAGCTGTTCAAAAATCAGAATGGTGAAGTATTTGCTAGATATGTTGGCACTAACTGCAGGAATGGTCCTCCTATGAAGAAAATCTGGGTTCCCAAAAGGTGCCTTGAAAGTCTTGAGGTGAATGTCATCATGACACCACCTATGAAGAATAGGAACCCCAGATCAAATTCTTCATATGGACCAAAGTCTTCACATGGATCAAAGTCCTCACATGAATATCATCATGCTAACACTTCTATTTCGCAGGGAAATACTAAGGATTATGGATATGTGCATTATTCTTCAAATCATTATGTTCATAGATCCTCGAAGAATTTCTCTGCTTACTCATATGCTTACCCTAACCCCTCTTATGTGAAACGAAGTGGATTGGCATCTATGCCACCTTTCTCTTATGGAGCTCGCAGAATGATGAACTTTCTACCACTCCTCCAGATGTGGGTGGTGAAGAAAAAAAACTAATCTCTTTATGCAGGGTCAGGTCTCCAGACGAACATAAACGTCTGAAGAATTTGATATGGTTGTTGTCTTTGGCAAGTATCGTTGTGTTGTAATCATGCACTACAAAAAAGACTCATCCGTGACATTTTGGGCCGAACGAATTTTTTTCTATCATTCTTATGACATTTCTATGACAATAATTGTGACAAAACCCGGTATCATCATAGATGTGGTGGGGTCCTACTTCTATGACAAAAAATCATGACAGAAAATGGGCTTTTCGTCCTGGGCGGGCCGGAGACGCAGCTGCATGACATTCTTTGGGCCGTCCATGATGAAAAAAATTGTGGTAGAAGCGAGGGCGAGGAAAATATCGGGGAGTTCCCGGTTATGGTGGGTGGTCGGGGCCGAGGGATGCGCGTTTCTCTCGTACGTACACGTGTGTGTGCAAGGCGTTGGGCTCTAACTGAACCCGAGCGATTGCACTGTAGGCTACGTGTTACTGAACCCGAGCGATCGATCGATCCCTTGCTGTTAACTGAACCCGAGTGTGATTCCTTCGCTACTGCTGCTAACTGAAGCCAATCGATGCTGCCTCTGGATGAATAGTGAGCGTTGTTGAGGGAGTTTGGATGAACATTTCCCGGTGGGGGGTTGGATGAACAGGACCCCGTGGTAGTAGAGGCAGTTCCTGCTGGATGAACAGTACCCCGGTCGATCGAGCCGGTGGATGAACAAGACCCCGTGGAGGGCTGGATGAACAGGGCCCCCTGGGGGGCTGGATGAACAGGGCCCCGTGGGGGATGGACATCATACGGTCACAAGTCAGCCCCCACTATGCTGGGTCCCAGCTAGCAGGGGGAGTATTCATTTTTTTGTGCGCAATAAGGAGGCACTTCCTTGCGTGCGAAGATATAGCTGGTGGGTTCGAGCTGACTGCGGGGGGAACGTATTTTTCGCGAAATACAGAGGCCCTTCTGATGGGTCCCAGATGTCAGGTGAAGGAATCATTATTTTGCACGTAATAAGGAGGCATTTCCTTGTGTGCGGCCGTGGACCCAGCTGTCAGCCTCTCCACGTACAGTCCACTTCCGATGGATGTCGTTCGTTGACCACGTTGACCACGCCGCGCCGGGAGCACCAGGGCGGCGGACGATGGCGAGGCCTACGAAGGGAATGACATAGAGCCAGGGAAGACACAACAGTGGCTGCCCACGCGGTGGGGAGTACGAGGGTTGAATGGTTCGGCTGCCGTCGCCGGAGAATAACAACAGGTGTGGGTGAGTAGAGGGATGGCTAGCACAGTGATGGGAGTACGGTGGGGCGTTGAGGCCTGCGCGGCAGCACAGCCGACCGCGGGAGGAGGGAGCAGGCAGTCCCGCCGGCGCTTGTTTGAGCGGCTGGAGAAGGAAGAGCAGAGATTGAAGAAGCGCGACAGCCGTTGGATGGACATCCAACAGTCACTACTTGTGCGTCAACCTTTTTTAGGAAAGCCTCAAATCTGTGGGAAATAACATACAGCCCATCTGCCATTATTTCTAATAATTTACAGCCCATTTGCTAATTCTTAAGGTTTTTTTGAGCCCATATTCTTTTTGTTAGCATTACAACCCATATGGTGGCCACGGTTAAAAAATTATACGAAATTTTGCATATGTTGGTGCGGTCCAAACTATTTTTAATCCCAAAATTTCGAGTCACATTCAAACTGATTTTAAAAATAAATGTATATCAATATAAAATCCAACAAATTGCCCACGCATAAAAATCAATGCAATTTAAAATCTCAAAATGAAACAAAAAAAATTTGAAACTAATTGCCGGTTTGATGTGTTTTAAAAATGTACAACCCATTTCTCATTACTGATAGGCCATTTTCATGGCCAGCCGAATAAAGCCCTCCTCGTCTTGAAAGTTTGCAGCCCAACAGGCCTGACAAAGTGACTTACTTGACAAATCACAAAAAAACTCGGCTAGCCATTTTCAGAAAGAACAAAAAACTATTGGGCTGGTCTCTGGTAAACATAACAGAAAAGGCTGTCTAGACAGGCCAGAGTGTCCCGCACAGCCCAGTTGACACCCTACTTCCGTCTCAAAAACAAATTAGATTTATGGTGATTCATAAAAATGCCACTGCAATGTTCAAACTTTGAAAAATGCCACTGCAATTTTTGTAAACTTTGAAAAACGCCACTGCAATTTGCAAAATTTGAAAAACGCCACTCCAGACTTCGGAAAGTGCCACTGGAAATGGCATGAAATGGCATTTTTCAAAGTTTAGAAATTGTAGTGGCATTTCTCGGAATCACCAGATTTGGAGTGGCATTTATCAAATTAACCCAAAAGAAAAATAACTGAGCGAGCTGTTGGGTCCCTGGTGTCAGCCACTCGTTGTGCAATTCTCTCGTTTATTGACTACATTGACAATGGCATGGGACCTAGATGTCAGAAATTCATTAGGAGGAGCCATTTTTTATTGGCTTGAAATAAGGAGGCACTTGCTTGCGTACTGCCATGACCTTGGTGGATCCCCGCTGTCATCCTCTCCACGTACAATCATCTCCTGATTGTGTACACGTCAACCTGGTAGGCCCACAAGTTAGCCTCTAAACCCGGGCGGACAAATACAACCCATTTAAAAAAATAACAGCCCATTCCATACGTTCAAACGAAAAGTTCAACATTCAGAGCAAAGTAACAGGTCTGATCTAGATATAGAGTACTGAACTTCCACGTTGACAACCATCATAGCCAAGTTCATTCTCTACTCCCACTAATACTCTAGTAGTGTATAAGTACTAACTTACTCTAGGCTAACTAGACGATGCCAGTCACCATCTGCGGTACATGCTAAACACCTGCACCGGCGTCCTCTGCCTCACCTCAGACTTTCCAGAGGTGCGATAGGGCGCGTTGCTCGCGCACGTTGGCCCTTTCCATGCCAGCATGGTCCATCGAAGCTTTGGCTTCTAAGCGGGAAACCCACTTGACGAGCTTGTAGCAAAATCCGGCGTCGCGAACGCGTGCGTGCCCGATAGCCTCTAGGGCTATTTGCCGGGCGCCGGCCTCCACGTAGTCGGCCCAGTTGCGGGCTCTCTGCTCGCGACTCAGAGCGTCGGTGCGTTGCTGCTCCATGTCCCGCTGCCGGTGCAAATCGGTGATACGCTGCTCCTACGCAAGGCGGTCGCGCTCCAACAACTCCTCATACTCTGCATTGCCATCTGAAGACCGATAAAATGCCTCCTCCCTCCGTCCGCCTTCCGGTGAAAAACCGAACACTAGTTCCGGCGGTGACCCCCTCCGGCGTCTCCTCTCGTGGACGGGCGGGGGCATGGCAGACGTGGCGAGAGCGAGGATAAGTGGCGAGTAACGTTGATGTCTACTACACAACCTTCTTCTTGTAGACGTTGTTGGGCCTCCAATTGCAGAGGTTTGTAGGACAGTAGCAAATTTCCCTCAAGTGGATGACCTAAGGTTTATTAATCCGTAGGACGCGTAGGATGAAGATGGTCTCTCTCAAGCAACCCTGCAACAAAATAACAAAGAGTCTCTTGTGTCCCCAACACACCCAATACAATGGTAAATTGTATAGGTGCACTAGTTCGGCGAAGAGATGGTGATACAAGTGGTATATGGATGGTAGATAATAGTTTTTGTAATCTGAAAATATAAAAACAGCAAGGTAACTAATGGTAAAAGTGAGCGTAAACGGTATTGCAATGCTAGGAAACAAGGCCTAGGGTTCATACTTTCACTAGCGCAAGTCCTCTCAACAATAATAGCATAATTGGATCACATAACTATCCCTCAACATGCAACAAAGAGTCACTCCAAAGTCACTAATAGCGGAGAACGAACGAAGAGATTATGGTAGGGTACGAAACCACCTCAAAGTTATTCTTTCCAATCAATCTGTTGGGCTATTCCTATAAGTGTCACAAACAGCCCTAGAGTTCGTACTAGAATAACACCTTAAGACACAAATCAATCAAAACCCTAATGTCACCTAGATACTCCAATGTCACCTCAAGTATCCATGGGTATGATTATACGATATGCATCACACAATCTCAGATTCATCTATTCAACCAACACAAAGGACCTCAAAGAGTGCCCCAAAGTTCTACCGAAGAATCACGACGAAAACGTGTGCCAACTCCTATGCATAGGTTTATGGGCGGAACCCGCAAGTTGATCACCAAAACATACATCAAGTGAATCACGTGATATCCCATTGTCACCACAGATACGCATGGCAAGACATACATCAAGTGTTCTCAAATATTTAAAGACTCAATCCGATAAGATAACTTCAAAGGGGAAACTCAATTCATTACAAGAGAGAAGAGGGGGAGGAGAAACATAAGATCCAACTATAATAGCAAAGCTCGCGATACATCAAGATCGTATCACCTCAAGAACACGAGAGAGAGAGATCAAACACATAGCTACTGGCACATACCCTCAGCCCCGAGGGAGAACTACTCCCTCCTTGTCATGGAGAGCACCGGGATGATGAAGATGGCCACCGGAGAGGGATTGCCCCCTCCGGCAGGGTGCCGGAACGGGTCTAGATTGGCTTTCGGTGGCTACAGAGGCTTCTGGCGGCGGAACTCCCGATCTATTGTTCTGTCTGGAAGTTTTACGATATGTAGGTATATATGGGTGAAAGGAGTACGTCGGTGGACCAAAGATGGGGCCACGAGGCAGGGGGGCGCCCCCCAGGGGGGTGGGCGCGCCCCCTACCCTCGTGAGCACCTCCTTCATCTTCTGATGTAGGGTCCAAGTCTATCCGGTAGGTTTCCTTCCAAAAATAACTTCTTCAGTTGATTTCGTTCCGTTTCGACTCCGTTTGATATTCCTTTTCTTCGAAACACTGAAATAGGCATAAAACATCAAATCTGGGCTGGGCCTCCGTTAATAGGTTAGTCCCAAAAGTAATATAGAAGTGGATAATAAAGCCCAATATTGCCCAAAACAGTAGATAATATAGCATGGAGCAATCAAAAATTATAGATACGTTGGAGACGTATCAGCATCCCCAAGCTTAATTCCTGCTCGTCCTCGAGTAGGTAAATGATAAAAACAAAATTTTATGATGCGGAGTGCTACTTGGTATAATTTCAATGTAATTCTTCTTAATTGTGGCCTGAATATTAAGATCCGAAAGATTCAAGATAAAAGTTCATATTGACATGAAAACAAGAATAATTCAAGCATACTAACTAAGCAATCATGTCTTCTCAAAATAACATCCCAAAGAAAGTTATCCCTACAAAATCATATAGTCTGGCTATGCTCCATCTTCACCACACAAAATATTTAAATCATGCACAACCCCGATGACAAGCCAAGCAATTGTTTCATACTTTTGATGTTCTCAAACTTTTTCAATCTTCACGCAATACATGAGCGTGAGCCATGGACATAGCACTATAGGTGGAATAGAATGGTGGTAGTGGATAAGACAAAAAGGGAGAAGATAGTCTCACATTAACTAGGCGTATCAACGGGCTATGGAGATGCCCATCAATAGATATCAATGTGAATGAGTAGGGATTGCCATGCAACGGATGCACTAGACCTATAAATTTATGAAAGCTCAAAAGAAACTAAGTGGGTGTGCATCCAACTTGCTTGCTCACGAAGACCTAGGGCATTTTGAGGAAGCCCATCATTGGAATATACAAGCCAAGTTCTATAATGAAAGATTCCCACTAGTATATGAAAGTGACAACATAGGAGACTCTCTACCATGAAGATCATGGTGCTACTTTGAAGCACAAGTGTGGTAAAAGGATAGTAGCATTGCCCCTTCTCTCTTTTTCTCTCATTTTTTATCTTTTTATTTGGGCCTTCTCTTTTTATGGCATCTTTTCTCTTTTTTTATTTGGGCTTCTTTGGCCTCTTTTATTTATTTATTTTCGTCCGGAGTCTCATCCCGACTTGTGGGGGAATCATAGTCTCCATCATCCTTTCCTCACTGGGACAATGCTCTAATAATGATGATCATCACACTTTTATTTACTTACAACTCAAGAATTACAACTCGATTCTTAGAACAAAATATGACTCTATATGAATGCCTCCGGCGGTGTACCGGGATATGCAATGATTCATGAGTGACATGTATGAAAGAATTATGAATGGTGGCTTTGCCACAAATACGATGTCAACTACATGATCATGCAAAGCAATATGACAATGATGAAACGTGTCATAAACGGAACAGTGGAAAGTTGCATGGCAATATATCTCGGAATGGCTATGGAAATGCCATAATAGGTAGGTATGGTGGCTGTTTTGAGGAAGGTATATGGTGGGTTTATGGTACCGGCGAAAGTTGCGCGGTACTAGAGAGGTTGCAATGGCGGAAGGGTGAGAGTGCGTATAATCCATGGACTCAACATTAGTCATAAAGAACTCACATACTTATTGCGAAAATCTATTAGTTATCGAAACAAAGTACTACGTGCATGCTCCTAGGGGGATAGATTGGTAGGAAAAGACCATCGCTCGTCCCCGACCGCCACTCATAAGGAAGGCAATCAATAAATAAATCATGCTCCGACTTCATCACATAACAGTTCACCATACGTGCATGCTACGGGAATCACAAAATTCAACACAAGTATTTCTCAAATTCAAAACTACTCAACTAGCATGACTCTAATATCACCATCTCCATATCTCAAAACAATTATCAAGTATCAAACTTCTCATAGTATTCGACACACTCATAAGAGAATTTTATTATTCTTGAATACCTAGCATATTAGGATTTTAAGCAAATTACCATGCTATTTAAGACTCTCAAAATAATCTAAGTGAAGCATGAGAGTTCATCTATTTCTATAAAATAAAACCACCACCGTGCTCTAAAAGGATATAAGTGAAGCACTAGACCAAATGACAAACTACTCCGAAAGATATAAGTGAAGATCAATGAGTAGTCGAATAATTATGCAACTATGTGAAGACTCTCTAACATTTAATAATTTCAGATCTTGGTAATTTATTCAAACAGCAAGCAAAGCAAAATAAAATGACATCTAAGAAAGGCAAACATCATGTGAAGAAGCAAAAACTTAGGATCAACCGATACTAACCGATAGTTGTTGAAGAAGAAAGGTGGAATGCCAACCGGGGCATCCCCAAGCTTAGATGCTTGAGACTTCTTGAAACATTATCTTGGGGTGCCTTGGGCATCCCCAAGCTTGAGCTTTTGTGTCTCCTTAATTCCTCTCATATCACGGTATCCCTAAATCTCGAAAGCTTCATCCACACAAAACTCAACAAGGACTCGTGAGATAAGTTAGTATAAACCATTGCAAAAACCTTATCATACTCTACTGTGGAAAATCACTAAAATTATTATTCAACATTGCATACTAAATTACTCTGCATATTTAATAGTCCTATCCTCAAATAGAATCATTAAAGAAGCAAACATATGCAAACAATGCAAACATAACAGCAATCTGCCTAAACAGGATAGTCTGTAAAGAATGCTGCGACATCCATACTTCCCTAGCTCCAAAAATTATGAAAGAAAATTCCCACTGTAGTAAACTTATCAGAGCTTAATGTGCAAAAGGTTTCAACATTTTATCACATTCTGACTTTTCTAGGGAATTATTGCAATAGCGGTAAACTTTCCGTTTTCAAGCAGCAACATGTATACTTGTAACATAGGCATAGTAAAGGCTATCAATGCCACTTTTATTGAAATAAAGGATGCAAAACATTATTCTAAATAACAGCAAGCAACTCATAACAAAATACATTGATGCTCCAAGCAAAACACATATCATGTGGTGAATAAAAATATAGCTCCAAGTAAAGTTACCGATGAATGAAGACGAAAGAGGGGATGCCTTCCGGGGCATCCCCAAGCTTAGGCTATTGGCTATCCTTGAATATTACCTTGGGGTGCCTCGGGCATCCCCAAGCTTAGGCTCTTGCCACTCCTTATTCCATAGTCCATCGAATCCTTACCCAAAACTTGAAAACTTCACAACACAAAACTTAACAGAAAACTCGTAAGCTCCGTTAGTATAAGAAAATAAATCACCACTTCAAGGTACTGTAATGAACTCATTATTTATTTATATTGGTGTTAAACCTACTGTATTCCAACTTCTGTATGGTTTATAAACTATTTTACTAGCCATAGATTCATCAAAATAAGTAAACAACACATGAAAAACAGAATCTGTCAAAAACAGAACAGTCTGTAGTAATGTGGATCAAACGTATACTTATGGAACTCATAAAATTCTAAAATAAATTGCTGGAACTGAGGAATTTATATATTAATCATATGAAAAATAATTAACTCGAGAGCACTATCCAAATAAAAATGGCAGCAATTCTCGTGAGCGCTAAAGTTTCTGTTTTTGACAGCATGATCAACAAGACTTTCCCCAAGTCTTCCCAAACGTTCTACTTGGCACAAACACTAATTAAACACATAAAACCACATCTAAACAGAGGCTAGATGAATTATTAATTACTAAACAGGAACAAAAAGCAAGGAACAAAAATAAAATTTGGTTGCCTCCCAACAAGCGCTATCGTTTAACGCCCCTAGCTAGGCATGATGATTTCAATGATGCTCATATAAAGGATAAGAATTGAAACATAAAGAGAGCATCATGAAGAATATGACAAGCAAATTTAAGTCTAACCCACTTCCTATGCATAGGGATTTTGTGAGCAAACAACTTGTGGGAACAATAATCAACTAGCATAGGAAGGCAAATCAAGCATAACTTTAAAACTTTAAGCACATAGAGAGGAAATTTGATATTATTGCAATTCCTACAAGCATATATTCATCCCTCATAATAATTTTCAGTAGCATAATGGATTAATTCAACAATATAACTATAATCTAAAGCATTATTTTCATGATCTATAAGCATAGAAAATTTACTACTCTCCACATAAGAAAATTTCTTCTTATGAATAATAGTGGGAGCAAACTCAACAAAATAATTATCATGTGAGGCATAATCCAATTGAAAACTAAAATCATGATAACAAGTTTCATGGATATCATTATTGTTTATAGCATACAAGTCATCACAATAATCATCATAGACAGCAACTTTGTTCTCATAATCAATTGGAACCTCTTCCGGAATAGTGGATTCATCACTAAATAAAGTCATGACCTCTCCAAATCTACTTTCATCAATATAATCATCATAAATAGGAGGCATTCTTTCATCATAATAAATTTGCTCATCAAAGCTTGGGGGACAAAAAATATCATCTTCATCAAACATAGCTTCCCCAAGCTTGTGTCTTTGCATATCATTAGCATCATGGATATTTAAGGAATTCATACTAACAACATTGCAATCATGCTCATCATTCAAATAGTTAGTGCCAAACATTATAATGCATTCTTCTTCTAGCACTTGAGCACAATTATCAGAATCCTTATTTTCACGATAGATATTAAAAAGATGAAGCATATGAGGTACCCTTAATTCCATTTTTTATAGTTTTCTTTTATAAACTAAAGTAGTGATAAAACAAGAAACTAAAAGACTCGATTGCAAGATCTAAAGATATACCTTCAAGAGCTAACCTCCCCGGCAACGACGCCAGAAAAGAGCTTGATGTCTACTACACAATCTTCTTCTTGTAGACGTTGTTGGGCCTCCAAGTGCAGAGGTTTGTAGGACGGTAGCAAATTTCCCTCAAGTGGATGACCTAAGGTTTATCAATCCATAGGAGGCGTAGGATGAAGATGGTCTCTCTCAAGCAACCCTGCAACCAAATAACAAAGAGTCTCTTGTGTCCCCAACACACCCAATACAATGGTAAATTGTATAGGTGCACTAGTTCGGCGAAGAGATGGTGATACAAGTGGTATATGGATGGTAGATAATAGTTTTTGTAATCTGAAAATATAAAAACAGCAAGGTAACTAATGGTAAAAGTGAGCGTAAACGGTATTGCAATGCTAGGAAACAAGGCCTAGGGTTCATACTTTCACTAGCGCAAGTCCTCTCAACAATAATAGCATAATTGGATCACATAACTATCCCTCAACATGCAACAAAGAGTCACTCCAAAGTCACTAATAGCGGAGAACGAACGAAGAGATTATGGTAGGGTACGAAACCACCTCAAAGTTATTCTTTCCAATCAATATGTTGGGCTATTCCTATAAGTGTCACAAACAGCCCTAGAGTTCATACTAGAATAACAGCTTAAGACATAAATCAACCAAAACCCTAATGTCACCTCAAATATCCGTGGGTATGATTATACGATATGCATCACACAATCTCAGATTCATCTATTCAACCAACACAAAGGACCTTAAAGAGTGCCCCAAAGTTCTACCGGAGAATCACAACATAACGTGTGCCAACCCCTATGCATAGCTTCATGGGCGGAACCCGCAAGGTGATCACCAAAACATACATCAAGTGAATCACGTGATATCCCATTGTCACCACAGATACGCACGGCAATACATACATCAAGTGTTCTCAAATCTTTAAAGACTCAATCCGATAAGATAACTTCAAAGGGGAAACTCAATTCATTACAAGAGAGAAGAGGGGGAGGAGAAACATAAGATCCAACTATAATAGCAAAGCTCGCGATACATCAAGATTGTATCACCTCAAGAACACGAGAGAGAGAGAGATCAAACACATAGCTACTAGTACATACCCTCAACCCCGAGGGAGAACTACTCCCTCCTCGTCATGGAGAGCACCGGGATGATGAAGATGGCCACCGGAGAGGGATTGCCCCCTCCGGCAGGGTGCTAGAACGGGTCTAGATTGGCTTTCGGTGGCTATGGAGGCTTCTGGCGGCGGAACTCCCAATCTATTGTTATGTCTGGAAGTTTTATGATACGTAGGTATATATGGGTGAAAGGAGTACGTCGGTGGACCGAAGGGGGGGCCACGAGGCAGGGGGCGCGCCCCTACCCTCGTGAGCACCTCCTTCATCTTCTGACGTAGGGTCCAAGTCTATCTGGTAGGTTTCCTTCCAAAAATAACTTCTCTAGTTGATTTCGTTCCGTTTCGACTCCGTTTGATATTCCTTTTCTTCGAAACACTGAAATAGGCATAAAACAGCAAATCTGGGCTGGGCCTCCGGTTAATAGGTTAGTCCCAAAAGTAATATAAAAGTGGATAATAAAGCCCAATATTGCCCAAAACAGTAGATAATATAGCATGGAGCAATCAAAAATTATAGATACGTTGGAGACGTATCAGACGTCGGGCCGGTGGGGGATTATGAGGATAGGGCGAGCTGGGTGATGGTGCCACCGGAGAAGCCCGGGAAACAATAATTATAGACGGAAGGTAGGCGAACTAGCGTGTCGCGGGAAACGCGATGGTCATCGCGATCATCGGAATTCAATGCATAAGCAGGCATGGCTTAGCGCGCTAGCTTGTCGTGGAAACTAGAAAAACTGAAATTATGACTGTGCCATCCCGTCCCTGTCAGTGGTGTGTCCTGTCCATGCTGGGTCGCACGCCGGCATGACAGTCAAACGAGTGCACTCGAATCATCCAGATGAGGTACTCCCTCCTTGTCAAAAATTATTCCACCACTAATTATCTACCTTGGTTTGTGAGATTTTTGAATTAAGCCCTGCAAACCGGAAATGAGGTAGTACGTGTGTGATCCGCTATTTATTCGTGTAGGATCGAGTAGGTCGGTTTTTGAATTGAGCCCTACAAACCGGAAAGGAGGTAGTACGTGCGGGATCCGCTATTTATCCGTGTAGGATCGAGTAGGTCGGATAGTGTACGTGTAGGATCGAGTAGGTCAGATGGTGTACGTGTAGGATCGCATTAGCTGATGAACGTTCACTGAGAGATAAGGCATTTGCGAACGTTTTTGCTGGCAGTTTGTTCAGATTCGCATGTCATTTTCTTCAGAGCAGCTTGTCAGTTTCTTCAGAGGCAGGCATTTTTATTCAAAAAAAACTGCCACTTCGGATCTTGCGTCGCAACTAAAACTGCCAGGAGCGCATTAGTAGGCTAGCTAGTAATCGATCAGTAACTTGTAAACACCAAGCGAACAGAAATAAGGAATTGTTAGTAACTTGTAAACACTGAGAACACAGAAATAAGGATCATGCTGTCCACAACAGTAAGAGCCGATCCGTTCAAAATGTTCACACGAGACTCACAGGACTGGCATTGTAATATGTTCACATTAGTAGCCCAAATTCAAAACCAACTAGTATGATTCCCATACATAACATCAACATGTTAATTCATCTCAATGATTCACAGATCATATACAAATATGTAGCTCCAAAAGCAAAGATCTAGAAAAAACATTTGTTCTTCCTACTAACATGGATGCTTCTCTTGGCCAACATTCAGTACAAACTCAAAGACAAATTTGTTTGTGAAGTCTACAATTCCTCTTGAAAACGTAAGTGGTTTCACAAACAGCTGGAACCATGAGAATGAACCACACATGATGGAGGAACATCCACTGCAATATGATTTGGTCTTCTCTCGATCACACAACGAGACTATTTTCGGAATAAAAACTTTAGCTTAGGCAAAATGATGCCCATTGTATAATCAGACCAAAGTAATGAAGCACCTAGTGTTGGCTAATAAATAGTACAGTACTATTTTTCTACAGTCTATGAAGTGACTATCCAATCTTTCTGTGTCTATTTTCAAATGGCACTACGTGCAGTGACTATACTATTCTCTTGTGCAGTTCAACAAAAATTGCGATCACATTGTTTATTTACCAAATAGCAATGTGCAGACATCTCTGTCTGCACAAATATCAAGCAGCTAGTAAACATATACCCCACCTTGTATTTTCGGTTTAAACACATCTCTTCCGCTTAGCATGTGTCATGTTTTGCACTGGACAATTTGATACAGTCATGTTTTGCCTTGGACAATTTCATACTGAATTGATTTGCTGGTTCAGAGCAGAAATATAGCACCTATTCTTCATCAGACCAAGGATATCCATGTTCGCAGTGATGGAAGAGGTGAAATCGATACAACCAAAATTGAGAATCCAATCATTGAATCATGTCCTGCACCTCCAATGTAGGTCCACCCTGCCAATAAATTCACATGCAAACCACTAGTATTACTATCTAATGACAGTACAAAAAGAGTAGCAAGATAGTAGCAAACCATGTACCTTCGTAATGAACAGCTCATACACTACTAGGGAAAAGCCTATACATAGAATTTTACCAGTAGCGCTGTACAAAATCAAGCGCTGCTGCTACTTAGTAGCAGCGCGCATAAATAAACCGCGCTACTGCTATGACTTTAGCAGTAGCGCGTACTAGCGAAATGCGCTGCTGCTACGTTTGAACTGGGCGCACATGGCTAGCCCAACCTAGCAGTAGCGCGTATAATGGCCCAGCGCTACTGCTAATCTCCTTAGCTGCAGCGCGCTTACGTGTAAAGCGCTGCTGCTAATGGAAATAAAATAAAGTGAAAAACAAGTAGAAAAGTAAATGAAAATGAAAGAAATAGAAAAAGGAGAAAGGGAAAAAATAAAATGTAAAGAAAAATAAAAGAAAAAAGGGAAAAAGGAGAAAGGAATAGCAATAGCGGGTTCTGCAGAAAATCGCTATAGCTGCAGCGTGTATTCCAGAACGCGCTGTAGCTAACATAGCAGTAGCGCCCTTTCTGGAACGCGCTACTGGTACTTCTGACTTAACCACGCGGTTCGTCCTTCCCCACGACCACTTCATCCCCCAAATCAACTCCACTCTCGCCGCCGCCGTCGCCCCTCGGCCACCGCGCGCTCTCCCCACGCCGCCCCGACCCCAGATTCAACGCCGGCCCCGCCCCTGACCTCAACGCCGCCCGGGACGCCGCCCCCGACCCCGACCTCAACGCCGCCTCGGACGCCGCCCCCGCCCCCCCGACCTCAACGCCGCCCCGGAGCCCCGATGACGACCTCGACGCCGCCTGCCCCTCCCTCGTCGCAGGCACCCGAGGTGAGCACGCCTGCTCCTCCCTCTCCCCTACCTCTGCCTAGGGTTTCTACCTCCATCAAATTAGTTAGGGTGGAAACGAATCGGATGCGGATGCAGCTCAAATGAGTTAGGGTTCATGTAAGGGTGGAAACGAATCAAATTTCTAAGATGAATCATAAAACGAGTAAAATTTGACCACTTATTTCACTTTATAGTTGGATAATTGGAATACCCGCTACCACTTTCCACCCCTATAGGTTCATCAAATTAGATGGTAATTAGGGCAGTAGTTCTTAGGTACTAATTAGTTAGTAAGAACTAGGTACTAATTAGGTACTAGAATATTTTTATTTATAGTAAGTTTATTTTTAGTAAGAACTAGTTGAATTAATAGAACTAGTTAGTAAGAACTTGTTGCTATTTTTTTAGTTAAAACAATTTTCCCGCATCGACGTGGACGATGCCTATCCCGCATCCTTGTCGTCAAGTCGGCGGAGGACGACACCTGCTTGACCACATGGGCCATGTCCGGGACTGGGCTCCGCCGGGGTGGTACTGGGAGGCGCTACCTACCGGGGGGCGCAGGTTGGTGAGGAGCCAGCCTGTCGTTGACCCGAACCTTCTTTGGTGGCGGTCGCGTGGGCCAGTGATGGTCTAGAGGCTCGAGGACTCCGCGGAGGTGGTGCGTCACCGTGTCAGTGAGGAGGACGCGCACGTCCGTTGCTACTTGTTTGTGTTGGAGCACAGGTTCTCCAATACCTGGCAGGTTCTCGAGGGATCTCACTGGAGCTATGATCCCGTGATGGTTCCTTCTCTGTGGGTGTCCACCGCCCGCGCCGATACCCGTCGTGTGCTAGGGTTTTAGTTGTACTAGTGATGTTATATGTATGACACTATTCGGGATGTATTAGTGATAATATTCGACGATGTACGGACGCATGAGATGATTTACTTTTGCTTATTGAATGCATGCTAATTTGAGTCTTATAAGATATTTTGAAATGTATATCTTGTGTTGCTCAATATCCAAGTGGCCGGCCATGTTTGCAGGTTACACCTCCGAGTGGCCTATGTTTTGCCGGAGTGTTGATTCATTTCCGTTCCGGCAAATTTCAGGCGCTCGATATATCCTATTTTAGCAAAGGTCATGCCGGATTTTTCCGTGAATTTTGGCATGACTTTTGCCAGAATATGTAGGAAATATCGAGTGCCCCGGATTTGTGTGTTGAGTATCCTGGTAGTTGTCTTCTATCGATTTTCAATTAATGTTTTAACTATGAACATAGGAAATGTCTGACAACAAAAAGGATTTCGATATTTGCAAATACTGCGAAGACGAGCGCGGCCTGTGCGACGGAATCTTCCTAGATGATGATAGGCGCTTCAGCATCAAGCTGGATGAGAACTTCGAAGTGGATACAGTAAGTCACAACGACAAGTCTTTTTTCGTAATTAAGCATGACATCTGCTTCATTTGCTTCAACTTATATTTTGTTTTACTATTCTACTAGCGTATCCCCTGCCATGCAAGAGTTTTTGTATTGGATAAGATAGGTTTCATTCATACTATGGAGGTAAAGAAAGTTTATTTGAAGACCGAACATGGTTACATTTTCCACGCAAAATTATACAATTCAGACGACTACACCTATTTTGGATGCAAAACATGGCGAACACTATGCAAGACTTATGCATTTCAGCCTGATATGGTTATCACCTTTGATATTCATCCGGAAGATGATATTGAAGGTAATACCGACATCTGGGTCGATGTGCAGATGCCTCCAGTTACACCAAAATGTAAGTTTCTCAACCATATTTATGTCTTTGATATTGTTTATTCAAAAATAGTTGACAACTAATTTGTATTGTCAGCTTATTTCGGTGCAAGCAAACATGTCCAGCGCTTGGTAGACAGGACCTACTACTGTCCCGGGGCTGAACTAAACTGCGAGGAGCTAAGTCATTATGTTTCATGGCTTGAGGATCTTGATACCGTCAAGACAAATTTTCTTCCTGGACTTAGAAATCTTAGTACTGAAAACGTGCGACCCATAGTTTTCGTCATGAACTACGGTCACATCTATTTAGGAAGGATGGTAAGATTTTTACTATTTGTCCTCAGTGCATCTTTTCCATACATTATTTGTGAAGCTAAACTTCATTGCTAAGTATGTGACCATACAATGTTCTTCAACAGGGACTCCCGATGAATGTTGTGCCTTATGGGATCGAGACTAAAGGTACCATGAGTATTATTAGCTTACGGCCAAGATATCCTACATGTTACTTTAGTGCATTCAAGATCAGCGATGTATGCTTAATAGTGCAAGACTGGACCAGATATGTGATGGGGGAGCGCAGACAAGTACTAGGGGGCAGCAAACAAATGTGCTACCCAAAATTAGGAGACAGGTTCATCTGCATGCTCCAACTTGACCAAGGAGGAGAGCTACACATGTTTTATGTTGTTTTACCTAAGAGAGAGCAGCAGGAGTGATTAGCTAGAAATGAGTTTGAGGATGATGATGTGCTACACTATTACTATGATGATAAAATAGCTAGTGTTGGTGGTAATGACTGATGATTATTATTAGCTAGTGTTAGTGGTGATTAAATAAATATTGTTGGTGCTAATGATTATGATGATGATTAAATAGCTTGTGCTGGCGGATTAGATTCAAGTGGAGGCAACATGTGGTGCACATCGAAAGTACTACTAGTCCAAACTAGATCAGGTTTGGATTAGTAGTATACTTTTGACATGCACCACATATTGCCTCCACTTGAACCTAATCCACCTTCATTTGACACACTGTTATGGACATAATGATGTAAACCTCATAACTGGTATTGTACCAATATTTGTACGATGGCGCATAAATACACTAAAAAAAACAATACTAGTAGCGATGGAAAGAAAACACGCTGCCAGTAGTTACATTAGCAGCAGCGTGGGAGTGAACAAGCGCTGCAGCTATTTGTCCTAGCAGTAGCGCGTGCGGCACGCGTTACTGCTAAGCAATAGCTGTAGCGCCTTATTAGTAGCGCGCCTACCCGCGCTACTAGTGAGCACAAAACCAGCGCTACTGCTAGGGTTTTCCCTAGTAGTGATAGTGCCACCAATTGGATATAAAGGTTTGGAAGAAAACATGCTCCTAATGTTGAACCATTTGGGCTTTTTGTGCAGTTCCACTAAAATCGAGCATCCCTGTTTGTATAGATATTGAAAGTGTGATTACTATAAAAGTGGCACTAGTTGAAGCATAGACTCATAAGTATAAGCATTCCAAGTTCTTAATGGGAAAAGGTAGCAAGACTGTTTCTAACCACCTGTTTGAAGGAATAAATAAGGTAACAACGGCTAATGTCAGGAAGGCATATATAGTTCTTTCTGAAAGAATGATCGATTCCTGACCTTTGCTCTTCTTTTAAGCATATTTTGTGCAGTTCAACTAAAATAAAATGACTTAACAATTGCAGTTCAACAAGGTAGCAAGACTGTTTCTAACCGCCTTGACAATTCAGTGACACTGTACAAAAGGAAATGACTTAACATTACATCATGATGTTAGGTATGTGGTCGATAGGCATTAGAGACAAACATATAGACCTCCTCCGATAACATAATGATTATTAATTTTAAGAAAGGTATGACTAGCTTTACCGGGATAATTTGAGTGAACTCTACACCCTCTGTTCCTTAATATAAGACGTTTTCACAGTTCAAAATAAAGTACCCAAACATCTAGTATTTAGAAAAACAGGTGGTAGTTTTCTTGAGCACATATCTGGGAAAGCTTGCCACACTTTATTTATGTCCATACGCTAATGCAGCACCATTCGAATAGTACAAATATACACTAATCCAGTGGCTAGTGCAACAGTAGAGTAGTTATTTTATTACAAATATACACTTAACACATTTCAATAAACTCCAGCACTAGAAGATTTCTATAAGAATTAACAATACAAATGTAAAGGTAACAAGTTTCAGCATTGGTATACTAGATGTGCATGAGCATTAAACCAAATACGAAAGTCTGAAGGTAATTAGCATTATTAACTAATGACAGTATAAAAAATTGCAAACCATGTACCTTCAAGGTAAATATCATTTCGAACTCGAGGGGACCTAAAAATTGCTATCCCAATCTTGATAGTCGGTCAAACATAAAAACTTGATCGAACGAATCAAGAGAACAGCCAGAGGAGGAGGTGCTCACTCTTGATCATTCCTCTTGACACTGTACAAAAAAGTTGACTTATCCCATGAAAGTGAGGTATGTAATCTATAAGCATTAACAGTGCAAAAATCTGAAGGTAGTAACAAGATTCATCATTGGTATACTGGATGTGCAATAGCATTAGAATGCCTTAGCTGAAAAATATTTAATACATCCACAATCAATAGCTAACCCTGAAATAATCCAGTGACATTAAATGGCATTGCTTAAATTTATCGGTGGCATTAGAGTGCGGCATTAATTAAATGTCGCATCACTTTAGTAGTAGCAATGCTTGACTTGACTGCTGGCGTTATACTAACAGCAAAAAAGTGGCAATAAGAGCATGGGAGGCCCATTCAGACAGTGGGTGCACCAGTACGATGTACCTCCATGGACGCATAGAGTGGTGAGGGAGGTATGGTTGCCCAGAGCAACAAATATCCATGCAACATATGTGGATTACGTCCCATTTTTGTTCTCTTTGGCCACTTTTTTCCTATGTGAGAACAACAAACCGATCGACCTGGTCATTCTCTATTGCCTTGTCATGCCTTTCTACCCTTCTTCAACCAAGAGACATGAAACTCGTTCCTTAGCTACTGATTTTCCCCTTTTCAACCTAGATGCGGGTTCGATGCCTACTCTCTTGGACTGTACAGTCTCCCTTCCTTTCCTTATTCAACCCGAACATGGATTAGTCTGCATGAAGTAGGTTTTCCTTTAATAGTGAAAATTAAGGTTTTCGTTTGCGTGACCAACAGAGAAGAGGATAGCAAATTGGGAAGATGGTGGAGTGGAAAAATATCCACATGCAGGGACGTGGCAGATGGGGCAATAGAACAAGGGTATGGTTCGAAAAGAGGTGGCATACCTGAGGGTCGGCGGGAAGTGGCTTCTCTCGTGGTCATCTTCCTCCGCACACACTACGGCAGCGAGCTTGGGGACGGTGGCCATCCCACGCGGGCGCTAGGTCTGAGAGGACGGCCTTGTCGTCAGTGCGTGACCTCGCTCGTCGACGAGGAGTGCGTCAACGCTGCACGTCCTTTTCTTCCCCAGCAGATCTGTGACCACCGGTGAGGAGGGAGAGGGAGGCCTTCTTTTTAGACCTGGAGAGAGGGTGATAGTGTGAGAAGCAAGTGGGCAGCCCTTAGCAAGAAAGCGCTGAATCTCCAGCCTATATATCTTTTTTATACTACTAGTACTAGAGGTGGAGTAGTGGTAGAGTATTTTATATTTTCTCTACATACAGTACCAGTTAGTCGTGCTTCAAAACTGAATGGCACGCCAATAAAAAAATAAAGTTGAGAAATAATGTGGCACTTCGGGCCAACGCGGCCAGATCGCATTTTGCACAAGAAATGACACACCATGTTTCGTTGACATGTGGTCCCGTTCCAACATGTTAATGAGACGACGGTGAGTCCTTTTGTACAATTTTCGAACGGACATCTATGTAGGCCGGGGCGCCTCTTCGTGTACCGTGGCAACCTTCCACCGCCTCTTCGCCTCCCCCTCTTGATTTGGAACTGTTGTCGCACGCTCTTCCTCCCTCCTCCATTTGCCTTCACCCTTCCTTCTGCCATTGTTCGATCGTCTTCTCCATGGAGGGAACAAGCCAGAAACGACCCTGTTATTCTTGCCCCGATCTGAAAGATGACGTGGTGGAGGAACTCATTGATCGGTGCAACGTCATCACCTCGGCTAGCATGGCAGGTTCGTTCAAGACCATTCTCGACTCAACTAATAACATAATTACAAGGAACACAAGGGTCTAGGCGCGGTTTGATCTCCCTTATCTTCTTCCCTATAAGGCTGTTCGCATGGGTGTGGACGACAGAGGCCTCGCCTTGTGCGAGTTGATGCCGCTTGATAACGAAACGTGTGATGTCAAGATGACATCGCTTAACGGGAAGGCCTGGGCTGGCGCAAATGGAGATTGGGTTGTTTATATTGGGTACAATTGCGAGTGGGAACTTGTGAATGTGTACACTCGTCAGCAGATTCCACTTCCAAAAATCTCATAGTGCCCTGAGGTTGTGTGACGCCCCGAGACCGTTGCGCCAGGAGTCTTCCAGTTATTCGCTGTTGTTGCCTTGTCATTTGTTTGCATGTCATGCATTTCATATCATGTCATCATGTGCATTGTGTGTTTTTCATACATATTAAGTTGTTGCATGTTCCATGCATGAATCTTGCTTCATCACCTTCTCCTTCCCTCTACTTCCTTATTTTGGCAAGTGTCACGTTCCCTTCTCTTTTAATGTTCATCTTTGCCTCAATATTCTAACACCATGCACCTAGCCTCTCTGTCAAATTTCATCTCTATTGAAATTGTTTTGGTTAGGGTTTAAAATGGTTCAAGTTTGAATTTAATTCAAACTTGAATTATTTTTACTTCCTTTAAAAATCTCCAAACCAATTTTGTTAAATAGAGCACATTTTCAGGATCATGAGTATATTTTTATATTTCTCTAGCTCCTCTCCTTTTTTTCCGGCTCTTTCCTTTTTTTTCTATCTGAAGAAATAGAAAAGCAGCAGCAACAGCTACCTGGGCCTCGGCCACCCGGCTGGCCCATTAGCTCAGCCGGCACCTACTAACCCTAGGCCCATTTTCCTCTAAGGCCCAGCCTCCTTTCTAACACTAGCCTTCCTGAGCCCGATCCCTCGCGCACCTCTCCCTCTCGATCCCTCCCTCGTGCCGCCAGGAGAGGCACCGCGCTCGACCGCTCCTCTCGCCCGTGACCCCTTTTCTCCCCTGCTCGATCCCCTCTCTCCCTTCGCTCTGTCCGCACCGCTGCATCCTCTGCACGCCGATCCCCTTGCTCGTCCTCCTCCAAACCCCGACGCCGCTCTTCCTCTGCCATGGCCTTCCTCCTGCTTCTCCTCGGCGCTACCAACCCTCCTCGACCTCGCTGCCAGCAGCAGCTGTTGCAGCATCTCACCGACACCCGTCGCCCCCTCTGTTTCCCTGCTCCAGAACGGCTTCCAAGCCTCCTCCTCGTACAATGTCGCCGCCCGATGCGCGAGCTCCGCCGCCCCTACTTCCGTCAAGCTGTGTGGCTCCACCACCATCTTCAGCCACTCCCGCCTGCAGAACCCTCAACCTGCAACCGTCCTCGACCTCGCCTCGTGCACGACGTCGACCACCTCCTCTGCTCCAGGTGTGGACACCTCCTGCTCGAGACCCCACCTTCAGCCTCGCCATGGTTCCCCTGCACTAGCTACGTCCGTCAAGGATGTTGCCCCGCTTCCTTCTCTTGTCGAGACCGAGACCCCGTGGGCGTCAAGCTCTTCCACGATGCCCGAACGACTACGGGCCGGGACGCCAAGTCCAACGACCACTGAACATGGAACATCGCCAAGTACCACGACAGACCGCCTAGTACCCTTTCGAATCCGTCGAGACCGTCAAGTGAATGACTACCATCGCTCCAAGATCCGAACGGTTTCGACGACATGAACATCTACGGAACATTTACGACTACACGATGAACCGACAAGGCCAGCTACAACCCTTGTACCACTACCATCGCCAAGTACCACGACGACCGAAGCATAGTACCTCTACGTTTGCCATGTACATCGACCGTCACCGAAGACCCGTGTAGCACTAACCCCAAGTTCCCCTACCGACGCCCTCGGAAACATCGAATGCGTCAAGTCCTTCTCCGAGACGTGTACCACTACTTCCTCTACCGTCGCGAGAACGTCTACTTCCTCTACTTTGCACCGACTCGTTCCGCTTCGAAATGCACCCTTGGAAGGTATAACTGCTGGACCAACCACCATGGACAAATGCATGTTGTATGTGATGTCCGCGTTTGCACCGTGTCCGAGTTGTCATTACACTTCTCCCCTCGTTTGCCATGCCGTCGACCCGTGGGAACCCGGTATCCGGGATCACCCCACCATCCTTGCGTCACACGCTCCCGTCACACTTTCTTTTCACAGGTATCTCAATCGAGTTACCGGAACCAGAATGTTGCCATGGCACCATTTCCATTTCGTTGCCGTGGCACCCCTTTCTTTCTACCACGGTGACAAATGCTTCATAAAATGCTCTTATCAACTTTTTCAAATTGCATAAAACTTGCACATGTCATCCGCATCATGATAACAACAATTAAAATGTTTAAAATTGTTGTTTGCATTAATTACTAAATGCACATGGGGATTTACCGGATTTGTTGTTTGTTATATCCGGCCCCATTTAAATTGTTTAGATGGTATAGTTTTGTTATGCTTCACCTCTTGCCATGCTTAACAACATTTAATATTGTTGGGTACTTAAACGGGAGAGAACTAAATAATTGTTGTGGTGTCGTTAATATGCAACTCGTTGCATATTGAGCTCCACTTAACTTATAGTTTTGCTTGTGCATTTTGCCATGCCATGCCTCCTTAAACCGGACATGCATCATTCTTGGTTGTGCATCATGCCATGATTATGTGTTGGTTGTTTACTATGTTGTTTGCTTCTTTCCGGTGTTGCTTCTTCGGGTTAGTTCCGATAATGTCGCATTTGTGAGGATCCGCTCGACTACGTCTGTTTGTATTCTTCATGGACTCGTTCTTCTTCCTTGTGGGATCTCAGGCAAGATGACCATACCCTCGAAATCACTTCTATCTTTGCTTGCTAGTTGCTCGCTCTATTGCCATGCCTATGCCATGATACCTACCACTTGCTTATCATGCCTCCCATATTGCCATGTCAAACCTCTAACCCACCTTGTCCTAGCAAACCGTTGTTTGGCTATGTTACCTCTTTGCTCAGCCCCTCTTATAGCGTTGCTAGTTGCAGGTGAAGATTGGAGTTGTTCCTTGTTAGAACATGTTTATTTGTTGGGATATCACAATATCTCTTATTTAATTAATGCATCTATATACTTGGTAAAGGGTGGAAGGCTCGGCCTTATGCCTGGTGTTTTGTTCCACTCTTGCCGCCCTAGTTTCCGTCATACCAGTGTTATGTTCCTTGATTTTGCATTCCTTACGTGGTTGGGTTATAATGGGAACCCCTTGACGGTTCGCTTTGAATAAAACTCCTCCAGCAAGGCCAAACCTTGGTTTTACCATTTGCCACCTAAGCCTTTTCCCTTGGGTTCTGCAGACTCAGGGGTCATCTTTATTTAAACCCCCGGGCCAGTGCTCCTCTCAGTGTTGATCCAAACTAGAGCACCGTGTAGGGCCATCCCTTGGCAACTTGGGTTATGTCGGCTCCTATAGCTTATCCGGTGTGCCCTGAGAACGAGATATGTGCAGCTCCTATCGGGATTTGTCGGCACAGCGGGTGGCTTTGCTGGTCTTGTTTTACCATTGTCGAAATGTCTTGTAACCGGGATTCCGAGCCTGATCTGGTCTTCCTGGGAGAAGGAATATCCTTCGTTGACCGTGAGAGCTTGTGATGGGCTAAGTTGGGACACCCCTGCAGGGTTTGAACTTTCGAAAGCCGTGCGTGCGGTTATGGGCAGATGGGAATTTCTTAATGTCCGGTTGTAGAGAACTTGACACTTTACTTAATTAAAATGCATCAACCGCGTGTGTAGCCCTGATGGTCTCTTCTCGATGGGGTCCGGGAAGTGAACACGGTGTTGGAGTTATGCTTGAACGTAGGTAGTCTAGGATCACTTCTTGATCATAGATTTTCGACCGTGCTTTGCCTTCTCTCCTCTCTCTCTTTTGCGTATGTTAGCCACCATATATGCTAGTGCTTGCTGCAACTCCACCTCATAACTTTTCCCTACCCATAAGCTTAAATAGTCTTGATCGCGAGGGTGTGAGATTGCTGAGTCCCCGTGACTCACAGATTACTTCCAAAAACCAGTTTGCAGGTGCCGATGATATCGTGCAGGTGACGCAACCAAGCTCAAGGAGGAGCTTGATGAAGTTCATGTTTGTTATGTTATTTCATTTCCAGTTGATCAGTAGTGGAGCCCAGTTGGGACGATCGGGGATCTATAGCATTAGGGGTGGTCTTCTTTTATTTTGGTTCTGTAGTCGGACCTTGATTGTATCTGGATTTTGTAATGCTTTATTCATGTATTGTGTGAAGTGGCGATTGTAAGCCAACTCTGTATTCCCTTTCTTATTCAGTACAAGGGATGTGTAAAGATTACCCCTCTTGCGACAATGCCTTCAATGCGGTTATGCCTCTAAGTCGTGCTCCGACACATGGGAGATATAGCCGCATCGAGGGTGTTACAAGTTGGTAATCAGAGCCTTCCCCGACTTAGGAGCCCCCCTGCTTGATCGAATCATTGGCGTTGTTGAGTCTAGAAAAATGTTTTGAGTCTTATAGGATTATATATATATCGGAGATTAGGATTCTTTTTACTCCTCAGTCCCTTCGTCGCTCTGGTGAGGCATCCTGGCGTAGAGTTTTGACTCTTCTCTTCTCAAATTTCACTAAAAAAATTTAGGATCACGCAAGTATCTTGGAATCGTTTCGATGTTTTTGTGACGAGAACATTGTTCTTGGTGCCTCCTGACATTTAGGGGTTGTGGCAGTGTCCTGGGGAGTTGAGCTCCGAGGTGTTGTCGTCCCAATTTTACCGTTGCAGTTCTGGAATACCTGAGTTCGCCGACATCGAAAATCTCTTTTATGCAGTTGCTGGTGAGATAACCTCGACGCCACCCAGTACTGGGGTGGGAGTTTGGGAGTATTTCCATAACTCGTATAACGGATGCTTTTCGAAGGTTGAGGTAAATGATTTCCGAAGGTTTCTTGGTTATGTGTTGAAGGATGGATACAGCTGGATGTAGGATTTGTTAGTTTTGGGTGAGATATTATGCTTCCCCTGTATCCCCAACACCTGATTGCATAAGCGGAAAGTTTCGGGAGTTTATAAGTGGGAATTCAAGTAGCTCTTAGGATATCTTTCCGTCAGATGCATGATATGAGATTGGGGTTCGACGTCTAGTGGTCCGCCTATCCACGGTTGGTTTTATAGTGGTCTCGTTGTGTCTTAAAGAGTCCTTGGCTATGCTGACTCGGGGACACTTCGTATGTCATGTGCACTGCCTTGTACATGATGGTGTTGTACGATCGAGCCCGTGTAGGCCCCACCACGAAAACTTCGGACGAAATCTCTATCATATGTTTGTTCCGGCTTATTTTGCAAGCCAATCCTTGTTTTGTTTTGAGTTGTGGTATTCGAGTTGCTTCAATGTCAAATGTTGATTCCATGCCTCTTTCTAAGCGGTGTTCTCATACTCCTATGTGAATACCAATCCTTCATGACAATCGAGATTGTCATGTCAATCCTTTTCAACCGGTGGTCTTCTTTTATTTTGGTTCCATAGTCGGACCTTGTTTGTATCTGGATGATGTAATGCTATATTCATGTATTGTGTGAAGTGGCGATTGTAAGCCAGCTCTGTACCTCTTTCTTATTCACTACATGGGATGTGTAAAGATTACCCCTCTTGCGACATGCCTACAATGCGGTTATGCCTCTAAGTCGTGCTCCGACACGTGGGAGATATAGCCGCATCGTGGGTGTTACAAGTGTGTCAATCCTTCATGATAATGGGGATTGTCATGTCAATCCTTTTCAACCGGTGTGTCTCTCTTCAAGTGGATCCGATCATTTCAACATCCGCAATATCAATTATCAGTTCTTCTCAACGATGTTTGTTTCATCCGTCTCCAAGTTGCCTTTGTTTTCCCGTCCACCCACCCTTGTTTCTTCAAGGACTCGGATTTCTTAATCAAGCATCCTTTTATTCATGTGAAGTCTCTTGTTTCTTTTCAATCAATGTTCTTATCCGGTGTTTCTCATGAAGATTCTAATGAATCTCCAAGTTCGTCATTCTTCTTTCTTTTCTTCTCCGGTGGATTCAAGTCAAGCTTTGTTGATCATATACTTTCCTCGTTTCAAATGTCTTCTCATGCCGGTGCAATTCTTAATCATTCACCTCTCGCTGTTCTTTTGTTCCGGAGTGCTGAAGATATCTCGAGATTCATGTTTCCACTCTGCTTTCATTCAAGCTCTTTTGAGGACGTTATCTCATTCAAGCCATTTAATTCAACCGGCGCAATCTCTCTTTTAAATTGTTCAACGGTGTATCTTTTGAGTGGGCCCTAACCCACAGGTCTTTTCCCAGGATCTTACCTGACTCTTCTTTTCCCAGTGTTATTCTCAAACTCATTTCAAGTTTGACGTAAGAATGAATTATCATCAGTCATATGTCTTTCTCCAAGATCTTTCAAATTTTTTTCATTTTTGATTCAGCCTTTATATTCTTCATTATTTCGGAGTGTCTAAACAATTCTTGGTGGTGTTTCTCGTCGTCATTCTCGGATTTGAAGACCGAAGAAGTGTTTCCTATAAATCTTGTGCCTTCTCTCGAGGATTCTCAGTTCAAGCGTGATGCCATCCTCTCATAATTGTTTTGATTGTGAGAATTCTTTTCATCCATCCAGAGCATTTCATGAGTTGTTTTCATTTCTTTTCCTCCAGAGCCCATCATTTCAGGATTATTCATTCCAGCTTTCAGCTGTTGTTCTCCTAATCTTACTGGTGCATCATTCAAGTATTCTCTAATCAGTTCGTGATCTCTTCGTTCTCATGTATCTAAATTCTCTCAAGCATCTTCGTTCATTTGCTAATTCTTTACGGTGTATCTTTATCTTTTCTTCGTCCATATTCAATTCTTACGGTGGTTCATTCAAGATTCTTTTTCTCTGGTTATCGTATTAATTCATTCGTTGTTTCAATCCTACCGGTGGTTCGTTGAAGAGTTTCCCAAGTTTGCGCTATATCTATCTTAACCCTTTCTTTTTACAAGAATAAGTAGTATGCCAAATCCGTTGCTTGTCATCAATTTAAATTGGTGAAGGATACGCATAACGTAATTCTTATTATTGTTTCATCCAAGTGGTCTAATTCCGGTGTTCCGGAGTGGTACATCATATCATATTCTCGGTTCGAGATGCTTTATCTTTTCTTCCGGAGTTCCAAGTTTCCACTTTATCTTGTCGCGAAGATCCATCTAAATCATTGTAAGGCTTCAACCTTATTCTTTTCATCCTTCATTTCCTTTGATCATTCTTTTATTACCGGAGTTCTTCATGGAGGCTCTACATGATGGTTCATCAAGGATTTAATTCCTTCTCGAAGTGTTCATTGAGATTCTTTTCAGAGGAGCTCAAGTATTCTTCATCTTGCAATCCGGAGTGCAATTGTTCTCCCTTGTCTTTTGAGATGGTGTTATGTCTTTCTTGACAATTAACCTTCATGTTTCATGATCCAAAAGTTGTCAAGAATGAGGTATTTAAACCCATCACTTTCTTCCATGGAGTTATCTTGGTATAAATTTCACCTAAAGCCTTCCATTGGGAATGTTGCTCTTTGTGGTGATTATCTATGATCCAAGTTTTATCCTTATCACCTCGGTGGAAGAAGATTGCTATCCTTTTCTAGCTCCCAATCAAATCTTTTCCGTGAGTGGCAAGTTGTCACCTCATAATTTTGAGATGTCTTCTATAAGTCCATATCAAGCTTATCCTTTTGTTGTTGGTTCTCCAACAATTTCGTTCGACCCTTCTCTTCAAGATGCTTTTCAAGCTCATTTGAGGTAGAAGATGGTGTTTTAATCTCCGTTCTTTTGTTCCGACGATCCAACTCCTATTCTTTCGTTCCAGAGGCATTGCGATGTTGCACTCTTCGACCCATCACCCCATTCGTTGTCAAAGATCATGTTCTTTCCTTTTGCTTATCCATTCTACCGGAGTGTCGTGTTTTCATTCAAGTTCTCTCATATTATCAAGTTTTGCCTCCCTTCTCAACCGGAGTGTTGTCGTAATTAATCGTCATCGTTCCTTGTACATCTCATTTCAACCGGAGTGCTTGCATGTACTTCTTATCCATTGCACCCTTTCCTGATGTCTTCAACCTACAAGGTTCTGTTAATGTTCCTTGTTCCTCTTTTCTAACGGAGTGTTTTCAACTTCGTTCATCTCTGTTGTATTCTTTTCTTGAAATTGTTTAAACTCTCAAGGTTTGTGGTTTCACTCGTTTGTCAAAGAAGCAACTTAGTTTTACCTCTTCTTTTCCTCTTCCGTTGTCCCTCCGGTGCCATCCTAGATCTCGAGACGAGATCCTCTCGTAATGGTGGAGTGTTGTGACGCCCCGAGACCGTTGCGCCAGATGTCTTCCAGTTATTCTCTATTGTTGCCTTGTCATTTGTTTGCATGTCATGCATTTCATATCATGTCATCATGTGCATTATGTGTTTTTCATACATATTAAGTTGTTGCATGTTCCATGCATGAATCTTGCTTCATCACCTTCTCCTTCCCTCTACTTCCTTCTTTTGGCAAGTGTCACATTCCCTTCTCTTTTAATATTCATCTTTGCCTCAATATTCTAACACCATGCACCTAGCCTGTCTATCAAATTTCATCTCTATTGAAATTGTTTTGGTTAGGGTTTAAAATGGTTCAAGTTTGAATTTAATTCAAACTTGAATTATTTTTTACTTCCTTTAAAAATCTCCAAACCAATTTTGTTAAATAGAGCACATTTTCAGGATCACGAGTATATTTTTATATTTCTCTAGCTCCTCTCCTTTTTTTTCCTGCTCTTTCCTTTTTGTTTTTTCTGTCTGAAGAAATAGAAAAGCAGCAGCAGCAGCAGCTACCTGGGCCTCGGCCACCCGGCCGGCCCATTAGCTCAGCCGGCGCCTACTAACCCTAGGCCCATTTTCCTCTAAGGCCCAGCCTCCTTTCTAACCCTAGCCTTCCTGAGCCCGATCCCTAGCGCACCTCTCCCTCTCGATCCCTCCCTCGCGCCGCCAGGAGAGGCACCGCGCTCGACCCCTCCTCTCGCCCGTGACCCCTTTTCTCCCCTGCTCGATCCCCGCTCTCCCTTTGCTCTCTCCGCGCCGCTGCATCCTCTGCACGCCGATCCCCTTGCTCGTCCTCCTCCAAACATAGGCGCCGCTCTTCCTCTGCCACGGCCTTCCTCCTGCTTCTCCTCGCCGCTACCAACCCGCCTCGACCTCGCTGCCAGCAACAGCTGCTGCACCATCTCGCCGACGCCCATCGCCCCTCTGCTTCCTTGCTCCAGAACGGCTGCCAAGCCTCCTCCTCGTCCAGTGTCGCCGCTCGATGCGCGAGCTCCGCCGCCACTGCTTCCGTCAAGCTGTGTGGCTCCACCACCATCTTCAGCTGCTCCTGCCTGCAGCACCCTCAACCTGCGACTGTCCTCGACCTCGCCTCGTGCACGTCGACCACCTCCTCTGCTCCAGGTGTAGACACCTCCTGCTCGAGACCCCACCTTCGGCCTCGCCATGGTTCCCCTGCACTAGCTGCGTCCGTCAAGGATGTTGCCCCGCTGCCTTCTTTTGTCGAGACCGAGACCCCGTGGGCGTCAAGCTCTTCCACGATGCCCGAACGACTACGGGCCGGGACGCCAACACTACTAGGAAAAGTCCTACTAGTGGCGCACCAGTTTTGCCTACTAATGGCGCACTACTGGTGCGCCACTAGTACCACGCCACTAGTATTTTTTACTAATGGTGCACCACTGGTGCGCCATTAGTATCTGGTATACTAATGGAGCACCACGCCGTGCACCATTAGTATAGACCACCATGCGCCATTAGTATGCCTCCCAGGGGGCCATATTTACCCACGTGCTTTGGCATACTAATGGCGCACTGTGGGGTGATGCGCCATTAGTATCCTTTGGCATACTAATGGCGCACTGTGTAGTGATGCGCCATTAGTATCCTTTGGCATACTAATGGCGCACTTTGAGGTGATGCTGAAAGATCGTGGATGTCGCCTAGAGGGGGGGGGGGTGAATAGGCGCTTTAAAATAATTACAGTTTAGGCTTGAACAAATGCGGAATAAACCTAGCGGTTAATTTGTCAAACACAAAACCTACAACAACTAGGCTCACCTATGTGCACCAACAACTTATACTAAGCAAGATAAACAACTATGTGATAACAAGATATATGACAAGAAACAATATGGCTATCACAAAGTAAAGTGCATAAGTAAAGAGCTCGGGTAAGAGATAACCGAGGCACGCGGAGAGACGATGTATCCCGAAGTTCACACCCTTGCGGATGCTAATCTCCGTTTGGAGCGGTGTGGAGGCACAATGCTCCCCAAGAAGCCACTAGGGCCACCGTAATCTCCTCACGCCCTCGCACAATGCAAGATGCCGCGATTCCACTAAGGGACCCTTGAGGGCAGTCACCGAACCCATACAAATGACAACCCTTGGGGGCGGTCACCGAACCCGTACACTTTGGCAACCCTTGGGGGCGGTCACCGGTACCCGTCAAATTGCTCGGGGCGATCTCCACAACCTAATTGGAGACCCCGACGCTTGGGCCGGAGCTTTACACCACAATGATTGAGCTCCGAACATCACCAACCGTCTAGGGCGCCAAGGCACCCAAGAGGAACAAGCTCTAGGGTGCCCAAACACCCAAGAGTAATAAGCTTCTCAAACTTCACTTCCATGTATCACCGTGGAGAACTCAAACCGATGCACCAAATGCAATGGCTAGGGCACACGGAGTGCCCAAGTCCTTTTCTCCCAAATCCCACCAAAGCAACTAATGCTAGGGAGGAAAATGAGAGGAAGAACGAAAGAAGAACATGAAGAACTAGCAAGGGGTTCCCCTCACTTAGAGGAGAAAGTGATTGGTGGAAACGTGGATCTAGATCTCCTCTCTCTTTTCCCTCAAGAACTAGCAAGAATCATTGGAGGGATTGAGAGTTAGCAAGCTCGAAGAAGGTCAACAATGGCGGAAGAACACGAGCTCAAAGGATAAGGTTGAATGGGGAAGAAGACCCCCTTTTATAGGAGCTCCCGAATCCAACCGTTATGTGCTCAGTCCGCGCATGAGCGGTACTACCGCTCAGGGGAGCGGTACTACCGCCCAGGAGGTAGAACACGGAGAGAGGAGCGAAACAGAGTGCGTGGCAGAGCCATATGAGCGGCACTACCGCTGGAGCCAGCGGTACTACCATTGGTCGCAGCGGTACTGCCGCTTGGGACAGCGGTACTACCACTTTGTGGCGATAAGCGGTACTAGCGCTCCGGCCCGGCGGTACTAGCGCTGGGACCGCGCACAACGCCTACCACGAGCACAGGGAGAAGGAACAGAGAGGAGGGCCATTGAGCGGCACTAGGGGTGGTGGTAGCCGCAGTACTACTGCGCATGAGCGGTACTACCGCTCCTACTGCCGCTGAACCCGACACGAGAAAACCACGTCTCGAGTCGAGGCGGTACCAGCGCGGAACCGGAGCCGTACTACCGCTTATGACCATGGGCGGTACTACCGCTGTGGGACAGCCGTACTACCGCTTGTGGCGATAAGCAGTACTGCCGCTCCGGCCCAGTGGTACTACCGCTGGCTCCATCCTCAAGCCACTTCCACGAAAGCAAGTAAACTCCACGAAAAACCAGAACTGCCATAACTTCTGCATATGAGCTCCGAATTGAGCAAACTCAAGCTTGTTGGATACAAGACGACGAGTACCATCAAAACATCGAGGCAGGGGAGGTATGCCAACAAATAGAGGAGAGAAACCTCCAACCGAGAAGAACCGGCCAAAACCTCGAACATCGAAAACATCATAGAAGATGCTAGTGGACTTCGTTTTCGATGAACTCGAGCTTGTCACCAAGATGACTATAAGCTCCAAAACTCACAAAGAGAATAACCAAACAAGAACCAATAAAGATGATGCAAGGATGCAATGGTTTGAGCTCTCTACGAATGATACGATCAAGCTACTCATCGAGAGCCCCCCTTGATAGCACGGCAATCGATCCTATAACCCGGTCTCCCAACTACCATCATGAGACCGGTAAAATAGAAAACCTACCAAGGGCAAACCTTTGCCTTGCACATGGTCCACTTGAGCTAGATGATGACGATCTTGACTCCCTCAAGTTGGATCACCTTTCTTGATTGGGTTGACTTGATGAAGACTAGTTGATTTCTCCCCCATACTCCACTATGGGTCAGCCACTCTTCCGCACATCTTCACAAGTCCATTGTCACCACAAAGGACGGCAAGCTTTAAGCATTTGATCTCTTCATGATGCTCCACTTGAACTTGCACACCGCAACCTTTCTTGATTGTGTTGACTTGATGAAGACTAGTTGATTGCTCCCCCATACTCCACTATGGGTGAGCCACTCTTCCGCACATCTTCACAAGTCCATTGTCACCACAAAGGACAACAAGCTTCAAGCATTTGATCTCTTCGTGATGCTCCACTTGAACTTGCACACCGCAACCTAACCCCACAAAGAACCCTCACGAAGACCATGGGTTAGTACACAAAGCATAATTGACAATGCTTACCATACCATGGGATCACTTGATCCCTCTCAGTACATCTTCTACGCTTTGTGGGTTGATCAACTTGACTCACTCTTTGACTTAGTCTTGATCAACCTCTCACAAGACCAATCTTTAGGTAATTCCTTGAATAGCACCTTGGTCGACACAAACTCTCCTTGAAACCAACACATGTACTCCAAGAAAAGCCTATGGACAAAACCTTCAAATATAACTCAAGGCAACCATCAGTCCATAGAGATTGTCATCAATTACCAAAACCAAACATGGGGGCACCACATGTTCTTTCAGATGCGCCATTAGTATGAATATTAGGTTTTTTTACTTTTCTGATTTTTGCACAGGTTACAAAATATATTATTGGACAGAATATAGACAGCAGCACACAACAACAAAAGATTCATCGAATACAATAGAAGATTAGTCTCCGAATACAATTCATCATATTAGTCTCCGAATTCAAAAGACCGAACAAAGATAAAACATTACAAGTCTCGAGACCGCGAGTAGCGAGTTTGTCTTTACATTACAAGTCGATATCGATCATCTAAACTACCATCACATAGAAGAGAGCTGGGGTCATCACGATGAGCATCATCGCGATGAAACTGGTCTTCATCCGGTTCCTCCAACGCTCCCTCCTCTCTCCCGCTAGATAGCAGGCGTATCTAGATTCCGCATCCGCCATAGTGGTGTACCCTTTGTAACTGTCACCACTGAAATGGTGAACCTGTCTCCGACACTCCTCCCAGTCATCGTAGACTCCGGGAACCTTACCCTTGTAGACGACATACGACGGCATCTCTATGAACAAGCCAAACAACAGACAATACATAAGCAATATATAAGTATGCAACAAAAGGATCGGAAGAGAAAAGCAAGACATTAATAGCACGATTCATGGTCCTAGTAATAAATAGCATCGATTACATCTAAGTTGAACGACTGTACAAACCAAAGAGACATACAATTCATTAAAGTTTAATTACAACATGAGCCAATCAATGTTTCAGAACTACACATAGCATCACTACTTTCGACTCGACTCATGGGACCGGAGCGTGGATGAAGCCGCCGTCTGTCGTGATGGTCATGAAATCGCGGGCGTTGTCAGCCTGCATTTGTAGCATTGTGTCTATCTCACTGTTGGACGGTTGATATCTGAGGTAGAACTGCCCCGAGGTATGAAGGACATCTTGATGGATGATTTCCGCTAACTCCGACAGGATGCGAAAGAATTCTTGTCTGATGTCCGCATCCTGGATTGACGACAAGCTCGTGGCCCAATCTTTGAGATTATCAGGTAGCAGAAGGTGATGATGGTCCCGTACGATCGCCCGCATGTGATGGAGGGCGTAGTAGGCATCTTTCTGACCGCCAGGCGGCTGCTTGATGCAGCAGAACTTAGTATTGTAGGCGAACACGTGCCTGCCATACCTACGAACTGGCCTGGTGAAGGTGCCTCCAGATTTGGCGTAGCCGGGGAGAACATCATCAAGAACTTTCTTGATATTTGTGTAGTCTATCTTGGAGTCACGGTTCAGGTCGAAATACGTGGCCATGGAATATTTCGGGCTTAAGAGGATGAGTGTGCAATGTGTGTCACTGCACAGAACACGGAATGTTAGAAAAAAGAAAGAACTATCGAAATCTAAGAAATCATTTGTTTCGGGGCGGTTAAGGGATGACTTACTCGGGAAAGTAAGACACGAGGAAGTTATCCTTATTTGGGTTTGCCAGAATGACGCCTTCGAGGTGTGAACTCGCGACTTGGCGGTCCCCAGCGCTGCCCAAGAGCTTGGCACGCATGTAGAAGGGGTCGACTATCACGATGTCCGGGGTCCTGTCTCTAATGATCCGCATCTCCATACTCAGCGAAAACAGCCGAACGAAGGTGTAGTGCAGCGGACGAAGGTTAAACATAGCCAAGATGTCATCAAACCGCAGGACGATCGTACCCCCAATGGTGCCATCGACAAAGCCCTTGCCCTCTGGCACCTTGGCCACGAAGCGCGGGTATGCCACATCATTCTCTCTGAGACGCCGCTTCTCCAAAGAAAGAACACTGTCATGCAGACTCCGCATAACACCGGTTGCAGCATTGAGCATATTTGTTGGTAGCATCGCCCTACCCGCCACATGCACCCTCCTGGAGATATCCTTAGGTGAAGGTGGCCCGTCCTGAGCACGGATCATACTCGGTGCCGGCTGGCTCGCACCGGCGCCCTTTTTAGCCTTTCGTTTCTATCCCTTCTTCTTGATCTGCTGTAATGGGACCGAGTTCTGCTCACAGACCGCCTTCTTGAGCGTGTTGGGGCTGATAATATTTGGCACCTCAGCTATCTGAGGCTCGGTGAAGGCGGCAGCTGGAGGCGTGTCCTGAGAACTGAACGCCAGACGACGCCTGTTGCAACTGGGTTTCAACGCCGTACCAACTAGATCACAGTCATCTTGGTTGGGTTCTTGAGAAGGAGGCCCGCAGAACTCGTCACCGTACCCATGTTCGGCTAAGTACTTATCGACGTTGGTAAATGTACCATCATCGTTGTCGTCGTTGTTCGGATCCTGTGCCATATGCATGTCCGGATCCTGTGCGATAGGGATGTCCGGCATGTCCGGTAGCGTTGCGGCGTTCTTGCCATGGCTTGGCGCCGGCACGACTGGCGGTCTTGTCTGTGGGGTGGTGTCCCCTGCCCCCAAACGAATCTGGCTCTTCGACCAAAGCAGGGGCCAGCTTACGCAGGCACTGAGGGTCATCTCTTCTTCTTCGTCGGCCCCAACGGGTCGAATCGGAGGTAACAGCTCGTCGCAGCCTGGCAGCACCCGAACCACTTCAACCTATACACTATGGGTGGCATCGGATTACCATGGAACACGGGGTTGCCTGGCTGAACGATTCTGCCCTTGGCGACATCGACCAACTCGCCGCCCACGAAGTGCAGGAGAGTGCAAGGAACGTCGGCGGCGCCCTGCGAAAACATGTAGGGCGTCAGGGATGCCCAGTCAAAGGCAAGGAGATGAAGTCATCGGCCGAGAGGCTTAGTTACCGTGATGCCGTCGAGCTCGGCTAATGTCGAGGAACCGCCAATGGCGGGCGTGCAACTGACAGAGGGGCCGCTTGCTGGCGAGGTGCCGGCCGGCGTATACCTGGGTGCATTAAGCTCCAATGCCCGTGCCGGCGCCGGAGACACGAATACCGCCTCCGCCGGAGACACCAATGGCGCCGCCTGCGCGCTGTGCGAGTTGCTGGCCGTGAAGCTGGGAACCGGGGGAGGCCCCTGTTGGCCGCCCTCAATCCACGTCGTCAGCCCATGAATCAACGTAGGCACCATGGCGTTGAGCTTCGTTCCCAGTTGTTGTTCCACTTGCTCTTGGACAAGCTCCGGAATCCGCGCCACTTGTGCCTTGAGTGCTTCAACCTCGCGTGACTGGCTTTTCGAGCTGGTCATTTTCTCCTTTCGCCCACCAGCGGTATAGTATGACAACCATTTTGTGGACAAGCCTTTGCCGGCCACACGACCAGCTGACGTCGGCTTATTGAGCTTATCCTTGTTTTTCATTATGTTCAACGCCCTATTCAAAGGGGTGTCGACAGGGCAGCTCTGAGACGACCCCGCGCTACTGCTTTCATTGTCCTGCGGAAGGAACGTGAACCATTTAGAAATATTGGGGATTAATTAGAATGCAACCATATGGAGCTAATTACGCGGGGGTGTATTCCTTACCAGAACAAGCTCAAGCGCCTTGGTCTTCGGATCCGTGGTAAGCTCCTTTGTTACCAGGTCCTCCTTGTACTGGGCCCTGAGAAAGTTCCTCGTCTGCTTGTCATGGTATTTCTCGAAGCGGGGCGGTAGGCCTTGCTCGGCATGCTCCGCGTCCTCCTTGTCCCATATAGGCTCCGCCACTCTGTAATCGCCGGGACCGAGTTAGTGGACCCCTAAGTTCAACTGCCGCATTTCTTTCCCCCACTGACTTGATTCGGAGGTTGCGGGGCTCTCGCACTTGATCTTGAACTCCTTGTAGTCATCTTCGCTCATCAAAGGATATTTTGCCTTGATCTTCTCATAACTATCACCTTTTTCAATCATTGCCTTCACCGTGCTTTTCCAAGTAGACAGGGCCATGCTCATCCTTGTGAGGGCGGCACCGTTCACTTTATTCCCTGAGAGGCGTGTGTTTGCAAACTCAGCGGGGAACTTGTATCATTCGTGCAGCTTCGTGAAGAGGAGGATGCGCAAATTCCCTCGGTCCTTATGCCTTAGGTTCTCGGTGTTGATCGAGACGGTGCTCCGAAGAATGCACCCGAGCTGAACCGAGTACCCCTTGACTACGTGTTTGGGCGCCATCGGATGCCCGTCGGAGTTCACTTCAGTAAATTTCTCCCTGACGGTGCCGAGCATGCTCGGGCGCCGGTCCTTCTGTTGCCTCTTCGGTTGGCTGCCATCTGTGCGTGCGCCGCCATCATCAGTGGTGGCATCCGCGGCGCCATCATCAGTGGTGTCATCCCCGACACCACTAGGGGTTGTGTAGTCAGGATCGGTGTCTTCCTCGGCGTCCTCATAGCGGTGAGGTTCTTCCTCCAACTCCTGGGACAGCTCCCAGAATTGCTTGCCGCCCGAACCGCCGGCCTCATCATTGTGGGCCATGTTTCGCTCTAAATAGGAAAAAAGTTTGGTCAAAAAGTTGGTTATTGTCAAGGAACAAGATCATGGTCTCATCATTTAGGGTTTTTCGACACCGAGGCATCCTAAAAGCTAAGCTTTTATCATTTAGGGTTTGTCAACACCGAGGCACCCTAAAAGCCTAAGCATACATCATTTAGGTTCTCATCGACACTGAGGCACCCTATAGAAGCCAAGTTAAGTTTTCATCATTTAGGGTTTATCGATGCCGAGGCACCCTAGGTTGGGCCTAATCACTTGGCACTAATCACTTGGCTCTATTGCCACCTATGTTGGGTTTATCATCTAGGGTTTATCGATGCTAAGGAGAATTCTAAGTTGGGCCTAATCACTTGGCTCTATTGCCACCTATGGTTTAATGTAGCAAGAATGGTGGGGCAGTTGTTCCTACTTAACTAAGTACTAAGATACCCCGGCCCATGCATTTGTCGCAAGTACCCCATATGTCCTATTTTTAGCAAAGCCATGCTAAAATTCACAGAAAATTTCAGCATGACCTTTGCTGAAAATAGGACATATGGAGTACCCAAATTTGCCGGAACGGAAGTTAATCGACATTCCGGCAAACTCAAGGGCCTCTCGGGGTACCTGCAAATTCATCATGACACAATGGTCGGAGACAAAACATCCAAAACATCCAAAAGGATTTGATGCATGGGCCGGGGTATTGGAGGACACTTTTTTAGCATTTTCCCCTTCCATCATGCAAGCAAAACTGAATGAACAGGGGCAATTTTTTGCAACCAATCACCAGAGCACAACAAACTGAATAAACAGCCTCATATGGATTGTATTGCTATACATAAGCTTGAACAAAACATTATGCATTATGCAAAGCAATACTGACATGTTTAAAAAAAGCAATAGTGAAACTATTCACTACGAATATTCAGAAACAACACAGATTTCAGGCTAAGTCTTGTGGATGTACAAATATCATAAAATCTGGATATTGTAGAGCTTTTAGAAACACCACAGAATTCCTAACACTTTAGATACTGTGAGCTAAACATTAATGTCATTTATGTCTTGAATCAAACTTAAAACGAATCCTGCTGATATGTGTCCACAAGACTCTGAAACCCAAAAAGAAGCAAGAGAAAGAATTTCTACAAATATTGAGCCTGCTACCCTTTCTCTTAATGAAATCAGTAGAGCGCCTGTCTGGCTTTGTCCCAAAAATAGAGTAAACAAACTAGTTGAAAAAGTTATCTTCTCACCATAAAAATCAGTACAGTTAAAGGCTAGCACCCTCGGATACTCTATAACAGTACTAACTAATAATGGATCTGCAGAAGGGCAGTAACAAGTATTAGCAAGCAGGATGCTAAATTGCCATCTTCATTGCTATATATCAAGACCCCCAGATCACAGAGGTGAATTAACATAAGATAGAACCCTGTGACGAATCACAAAGACCGCAATGACGTCAACACGAAAGCTTATGACCATCGCTGGAAACAAAGTCTTGTAGACTTGTAGTAACAAGTAACTTACTTAGTCCGATAATTACCAACTCCTGACAGTTTCAGACTACAACAGTTTCAGTTAACTATTTTTTAAACTACAACAATTTCAGTGAACTTTTCCTCGGACTATAACATGTGATGCATAGACATTGAACTTTTGTAGGACAAAAAAACAATTACTGAATGTGGCCGGTCCCAACCACCAACAAATGTGGCCACTGCCATATCATTCAAGATATGATCCAGACATCCTATGGAATGTTACATGTCTGTCTTGGATAGGATGCAGGTGTACATGGACCAGAAAGAAATCTAGTACTAAGGAATTTACAGAAGATGTGAAGTGCAATGCAAGAACCCCAAGTCTGCGACTTGCCGTCACCGATGCACAACATTCGGTTGTAGCTGAGGTTGAGCACGCGAACCTTCGTCAGTTCCCGAAGCCCCTCGTCGTTGGCGATCTTGTTCCGCGACAGATCCAGCGAGTGCAGGCCCTTCGGCAGCGATCCGGGGAGATATGAACTGCATGACGAATAGAACAACCCAAATTCAGCGGAGCACGGGAGCACGCGAGCACACAGGAACGGCGGCCGCACCTAACCCTAGGTCGCCGCCCCGTGGGGGCATGGGGATGAGCGGGGGAGAGAGGGAGGGAGGGAGAGAGACTAACCAGGCCGTGCGGGGAGGCTCGCGCCGCCGTCGAGGAGCGCGTCTGACGAGGCTAGCCGCTGTCGAGGGGCAGCTCCGACGAGAGAGATTTGGTGGTGGCCGGAGTGGAGACGACGAGCTTGGGGGAGGCGGGGATTGATGGCGGGGAGGTCGCGGGCTTCTAGGGTTTCGAGGGAGGCGACGCTCGGGGGGGGGGAGGCGGGGCTCGGGGGGAGGCGGGGCTCAAGGGGGAGGAAGGGGAGAGGGAGGCGGCGGGGGCGCGTGGGCGGCTGCGGCGCAGTGGGTCGGGGCAGCGGCGGTGGCGGTGCGGTGGAGGGAGGGACGAGGGAGGGAGCGGCGCGGTGGAGGGAGAGGGAAGTGTCTGACGAGAGGGAGGGACGAGGGAGGGACGAAGTGTATGGATGGGGAAGATTACTAATGGCGCACCCCCAGGCGGTGCGCCATTAGAATGTTTTTTTCATAGCAATGGCGCACCCCCAGGCGGTGCGCCATTAGAATGTTTTTTCATAGCAATGGCGCACCAGCGGGACAGTGCGCCATAAGTATACTTTTTTTAGATATCAATGGCGCACCAGCCACCCGTGCGCCATAAGTAAGATTTTTTTACTTTTAATAAATGAATATGAATATGAAACAGTAATATTTTTTATAAAAACAGTAATAATTGTTGTTTAACAACAATTGTAGTCTACACTTTTTTATTTTAAAAAAAATGAATATGAATATGAAATAGTAATATTTTTTTTATAAAAACAGTAATAATTGTTGTTTAACAACAATTGTAGTCTACACTTTATTATTATTTTTTAAAAATGAATATGAATATGAAACTGTAATATTTTTTTATAAAAATAGTAATAATTGTTGTTTAACAACAATTGTAGTCTACACTTTATTATTATTATTTTTTTAAAAATGAATATGAATATGAAACAGTAATATTTTTTTAATAAAAACAGTAATATTTTTTTTAAAAAAATATCATCAAATTTGTTATTTGAAAATATCATCGGCGGCGGCGGTGAAGCGGGGGAGGGTGCGGGGGGTGCTCGTCGGTGGCGGTGGAGCGGGGGAGGGTGCGGTGGGTCGTCGGCGGCGGTGGAGCTAGCGAGGGAGGGTGCGGGTGGGATCGAGATCGAGATGGAGGGGGATAGCGATCGAGATGGAGGAGGATCGAGATCGAGATCGAGGGGGAATCGAGATCGAGATGGAGGGGGATCGAGATCGAGTGTCCTCATGAATTCAAAAAGTGCCCATGAAATTTAAAAATATTCATGATATCAAAAAGTGCCCATGAAATACAATCGAGAAATGAAGACTACGATTTAAATACAATCGATCTTAGCTAGCTATCTGTTCACAATCTTCTTGCCCTTCTTTTTTGCAAATGGAGTTCTTCTATGGAACGGACGTCCTTTAGGTAGGGTGGTCCTGCTTCTTCTTGTGGTGTATGCTGCTACTTCATCGTCGTCGTCCTGTTCGATCTTCGGGTCGCCGTACTTGTCGAAGTCTTGCTCATTGGCTACTCCATGCATTCTGATGATCTTCCTTTTGCCTCTCCTCACGACAACACGACTAGGCTTTGACGGGTCGGTAATGAAGAAGCATTGGTCCACTTGGGAAGCCAGTACCCATGGCTCATTTTTCGTGGTGACGTTTGCGCCCGCGGTCTTGGATTTGGCTTCGGGTATAACCATGGTGGAGAAATACTGGTCTTCTTTTAGGATGCTCTTGGCCCATCTGACACGGAACATCGGGACCTTCTCTCCAGCGTAGCTCAGCTCCCAGATCTCCTCGATCCTTCTGTAGTATCTGTCCTTGTCGTTACCGGTGTAGGATTCCATCGTTACCTCGGAGTTCTGATAACCATCGCTCTTCATGTCCTTGTCCTCGGTGTAGAATGTGTAGCCGTTGATATCATACGCCTCATAGGTCATCAGGTTGTGCTCGGCGCCCTGTGACAAGGCGAATATGAGTTGTTCTTCCGCGGAAGAATCCTCATGTAAAGGGTACGACAGAAGCTTCTGCTTGAACCAATGCGTGAAACATGAGTTGTGCTCTTTGATTATATCTCCGTCCGTCCTCTGTTAGCCTCGGTCATTGTACGTCTTCTCAATAAAGGTTTTGTGCTCTACCACCCAAGGATCGACCATGTCTATGTGTTGTAGCGCGACTAGGTTTGCTCTTTCAAAGTCGGCTAGTCGACCCTCGATGTCGACATGCATTTCGCGGCGACCCTCACGGTGACCCCATCCAGCAAGCCTGCCGAGGTGCCTGTTGACGGGCAGACCAACGGGGTTCTTGATGCCTAGATAATTCATGTAGTAGGATGTCACGACCCGACCCGAATGGATCAAGCGCTCTGTGCTCCGGTATCATCCCTGGATCAGTAATGCTGACACCGGAGCACAGAGCGCTTGATCCATTCGGGTCGGGTCGCGACAGAGATGGTATCAGAGCACACGCTGACTGTAGGACACGACCACTAAGTTAAAGCCATAGATCACCATTCTCTTCTCATTTTCTAACTCCTCATCTTTTCTACTCTATTAGGATGACGAACGCGAAGATTAAGTACGCCCAACCGGATGAAGGCACACCTTTTGGATTTCACTTGAAGGAAGTCACCAAGTACCTGAACATTGGATTACCAAGCTTCACGGGAACCTTCAACGGCACTCTGCCTGAAGAGGAGCGCTGGAAGATTCAAGCTCACGTTCCGGGAAGGACATTCGCGCCAATCATGAAGCCTATAGATAGTGTTTTCAATGCACCAACCTGGAGTCTGGGAAGGAGCATGGCAGCTCATATCACCATAGGACGCATTGGAGAAGTTTATCAAGAAGACCTCAAGGACACTATCTACCAGATTTGCGGACGCCGAGACGAACAATGGGAGTTAGTCAGCACCAAGAAGGATAGATCCATTGCATCTTTCATCCAGGAGTTAAACCAGCACATTCGACGCCACGAGAACCAGATGTGCAATGATATGATAGAGTTGAAGAATGCGAAGGAAAGGATCATCGAGCTAGAAGGAGAACTGAAGTCTACACGCAAGGACTACATGGACGAGATCGTAGCTCTAGCAAGACACAATGGCGATCTTAAGCAGGAGATTGAAGAACTCAAGAGGAAGTTAGCATCCAAGGAGGAGGACGAGTACGTCGCATGTCCAGACAACTACATCATCATCGACGACACCGATTCGGATCCAAGTGAACCCGACTTTGAAGACGAAGCTGGAGCAGATATCATGGAGTCTTCCACCGGTTCAAATTTCTAGATGACCACCCAATAGTAGTAGCATTTCCCCCATGTAAACATTAGTCGAGCACTTTTGCGATAGTTAGACCGTTTGTAAGCCCTTGTTTGATTGAATGAAGTGATTTTGTGTGCATTTGCTCATGTGCATTGGGGTAGTGTTTTCTCTTTAGACCTCACTCTATTCTTATATCTCATCTTTTCTAAACCCTCAGATGCCTCCGAGACGTGACAATGGATTTCCACCAGAGCTCACTCAGTTGATCCAGCAACAGAATCAATTGATGCAGATGTTAGTCCAGAACCAGCAGAACAACAACAACAACAACCCACCACCACCACCACCACCTGTTGACCACTTAGCTCGTTTCCTTAGGCTGAATCCGCCGGTGTTTTCTAGTAGCACCGAGCCAATAGTAGCAGGCGATTGGCTCCGCAAGATAGGAAGGGAGTTGACCACTGCAGGATGTACGGATGGTGAGAAAGTAAAGTTTGCCGCTCACCAGCTTGACGGACCCGTGGCAGCATGGTGGGAGAATTTCACAGCCACTTACCCAGTTGACACTGTCACATGGGATCAGTTTCAGCAAGCTTTCCGCACTGCCCATGTTTCAGCAGGAGCTATGGCCCTGAAGAAGCGTGAGTTTCGCAACTTACGCCAAGGAGGAAGGACAGTTGGCCAGTACGTTGACGATTTCAGCAAGTTAGCACGTTATGCCCCAGATGACGTTGCTACGGATGCAGCTAAGCAGGAGAAGTTTCTGGAAGGACTGAATGATGAACTAAGCATGAAATTGATGGTAGCAAGTTTCAACAACTACCAGGAGTTGGTAGATCGTGCCATCATGATTGAAGGAAAGCAACAGCAGATTGAAAACCGTAAGAGGAAGTATGGACATGGGAAGTATAACTATGGAGTCCAGCAGAAGCCCCGTTTTGCCCCTAAACCGGGATTTCAGTTTCAGCATACCCATGGAGGAGGTAGTTCGCACAACCATAATGGCCACAAGAATGGTAATGGGAATGGAGGAAACAACGGCCAGAACCGTACCACCCCATCGACCCCAACCAAGAGAGATCTGAGTCAAGTCACCTGTTTCAAGTGTTCCAAGACCGGACATTATGCCAATGAATGTCCCGAAGGCCAGAATGGAAATGGCAATGGAAGCTCTGGGAAGAAGCCAAACCCTTTCAATAGGGGACAGGTGAACCACGTTAATGTGGAGGAGGTTGAAGATCAGCCCGATGCAGTAATCGGTAAGTTTTTGGTTAAGTCATTTACCGCACTCGTTCTTTTTGATACTGGTGCATCGCATTCATACATATCAAGGGGATTTGTGGAAAAGTATAGCCTGCCCACTAGGATTCTTAAAACACCTATGCTAGTAAGCTCGCCAGGAGCAGAGTACATGGCCAGACAAGGATGTTTCCAAGTGCCATTAAGTATAGGAAGGCATGTTTTCCCAATGGATTTAATTATTCTGGAATCCCAAGGTCTGGATGTGATTCTTGGTATGGATTGGCTGTCGATGTATGGAGGAAACATCGATTGTGCTAGTAAGACAATTTTGCTTACCACACCAGAAGGAAGAAGGATCAAGTATGTATCCCGGCATGTGCCAAACAGGACACAAGTGAACTGCTTAACAGGAGTTGTGCAAGAGGAAGTACCAGTGGTGAAGGATTTTCCTGAGGAATTACCAGGCATGCCACCGGATAGAGACATTGAGTTTTTGATTGAGTTATTGCCAGGTACAAGCCCAATATCGAAGCAACCGTACCGGATGCCAGCAAAGGATTTGGTAGAAATTAAGGATCAGATTAAGGAGTTATTGGATAAAGGTTACATTCGTCCAAGTTCTTCGCCTTGGGGATCACCCGTACTTCTAGTGGAAAAGAAGGATGGATCATTAAGGATGGTTGTTGATTATCGGGGATTGAATGATTTAACCATCAAGAATAAGTACCCACTGCCAATGATCAACGATCTGTTTGATCGGTTGCAAGGAGCTAAAGTGTTTTCCAAGATCGATTTGCGATCAGGGTACCATCAGTTGAAGATTCGAGAGCAGGACATACCTAAGACAGCATTCACCACGAGATATGGACTGTATGAGTATACCGTTATGTCATTTGGATTGACTAACGCACCTGCCTATTTTATGAACCTGATGAACAAAGTGTTTATAGAGTTTTTGGATAAGTTCGTCGTAGTGTTCATTGATGACATCCTGGTTTATTCAAAGAATGAAGAAGAGCATAAGGAACATTTGCGTTTGGTTTTGGAGAAACTAAGGGAACATCAGTTATACGCCAAATTCAGCAAATGTGAGTTTTGGTTGAAGGAAGTTGGATTCCTCGGACACGTTATATCCGGAGAGGGTATAGCAGTTGACCCCACAAAGGTTGAGACCGTAACCGAATGGGAAGCACCAACAACAGTTGGAGAGATCCGAAGTTTTCTTGGACTCGCAGGATACTACCGGAGGTTTATTGAGAATTTCTCAAGGATTGCAAAGCCTATGACGGAGTTGTTGAAGAAGGATACTAAGTTCAATTGGACTGAGGAATGTGAGGCTAGTTTCCAGGAGTTGAAGAAACGTTTGGTCACCTCACCAGTATTGATTTTGCCAGATCAGACCAAGGATTATGAGGTGTATTGCGACGCTTCACGTCGAGGACTTGGAGCAGTGCTTATGCAGGAAGGGAGAGTTGTTTCGTATGCTTCACGGCAACTGAAGCCTCATGAGTTGAATTATGCCACGCATGATTTGGAGTTAGCAGCCGTAGTGCATGCATTGAAAACGTGGAGATATTTCCTCATTGGAAATCATTGTGAGGTGTACACGGATCACAAGAGTTTGAAGTACATTTTCACGCAGAAGGAGTTGAACCTCAGACGAAGGAGATGGTTGGAGCTCATCAAGGATTATGACATGAGATTGCATTACCATCCCGGAAAAGCTAATGTAGTAGCTGACGCATTGAGCCGTAAGAGCCATGTCAATACTCTAATGACGGGGAAAATACCCAAGGAGTTAGCAGAAAACCTTCGTGAGCTATGTTTGGAAATAGTTCCGAGAGGCTATGTAGCGGCATTAGAGATTCAGTCAACATTGATGGATAAGATCAGAGAAGCTCAGAAATCTGACAAGGAGATTGCTGCTATAAAAGAGAAATTGAGCGAAGGAAAAGCAAAGGGATTTCGTGAGGATGAGCACGACACCCTATGGTTTGAAGACCGTGTCTACGTGCCAAATGACCCGGAGATCAGGAAGTTGATTTTGCACGAGGCACATGATTCACCGTATTCGATTCACCCCGGGAATACCAAGATGTATTTGGATTTGAAGGAAACATTCTGGTGGACCGGAATGAAGAAGGATATTGCAGCATATGTAGCGGTTTGTGACGTATGTCAGAGAGTAAAGGCAGAGCATCAGAAGCCAGCAGGATTGTTACAACCATTGCCGATACCCGAATGGAAGTGGGATAAGATAGGCATGGATTTTATCACAGGACTACCCAGGACGAAAGCAGGCTATGACTCGATATGGGTAGTAGTTGATCGTTTGATGAAGGTAGCACATTTCATTCCAGTTAAGACCACTTACACCAGTGCTGAGTTGGCAAAGATATACATGACTAGGATCATTTGTCTGCATGGAGTTCCGAGGAGTATCGTATCGGATAGAGGAACCCAATTTACCTCAAAGTTTTGGAATCAGTTGCATGAAACTTTGGGTACCAGACTAGAGTTTAGCACAGCTTTTCATCCGCAGACAGATGGACAGACCGAGAGAGTCAATCAGATTCTGGAAGATATGCTGAGAGCTTGTGCACTAGATTATGGATCTAGCTGGGACGATAACTTGCCGTATGCGGAGTTTTCTTATAACAACAGTTACCAAACCAGTTTGAAGATGGCACCTTTCGAAGCTTTGTACGGAAGGAGGTGCAGGACACCGTTGTCATGGGACGAAGTTGGAGACCGTCAATTCTTTGGACCAGATTTGATTAAGGAGTCTGAACGGAAAGTTAAGTTGATTCGCGATAGGCTCAAGGTAGACCAGTCCAGGCAGAAGAGCTATGCAGATTCTAAACGCAAGGAGACAGTTTACGAAACCAGAAACAGAGTTTATCTCCGAGTATCCCCACTTCGAGGAGTTAAGCGCTTTGGAGTTAAGGGAAAGTTAGCACCACGTTTCGTTGGACCGTATAAGATCTTGCAACGTATGGGAGAAGTCGCTTATAAGTTGGAATTACCAGAGGGACTGTCAGGAGTTCATGATGTATTCCATGTTTCCCAGCTGAAGAAATGTCATGCCGAGATGGCGGAGGTACCGCTAAGAGATACTGTGCCACTCGAAGCGATTCAGTTGAAGGACGACTTAACGTATGAGGAGAAGCCAGTCAAGATTCTCGATTATGCCAGCAGAGTTACCCGCAGCAAGGTCATCAAGTTTTGCAAAGTTCAGTGGAACCACCACTCACAAGATGAAGCCACCTGGGAGAGAGAAGAAGATTTGCTCAAGGACCACCCTCACCTATTTTCTAGCCAACCCGAATCTCGAGGGCGAGATTCATCTTAAGGGGGGTAGGTTTGTAACATCCCAAATTTTCAATTTGGAATGTTATACATAGATCATCATGCATATCACATTTTCTTGCATTTTGGTCGATCCTAGAAATTTCACGCAACTCAAGGACCCTCGGAGAGAGTTGGAGATTTCGTTATTTTCATATTTGAGTTTTCTCAAATTTTGAAAGGAGGATCATTTGATTTATTTATTTTATCTTTAATTATTTTTCCGGTGTTAAATATATGATAGAGGGAATAACATGACTTTCCAAAATTTAGGAAAAATGAAGATTTAATAAATAGATCAATTTTGGTTTTTCCGGAGTTTTATTTGCATTTTATTTGGATAGGGAAAAATGCGTGTTTTCGAAAATTGCATTCTAGGTCCGGAGTAAACTTCATTTTGTTCGGCTCATTTTTAGGAGTCGGGGAAAATTTACTTTAGGAATTTTGGAGCTCGTTTAGATTTTCTTTCTTTTGTTTTTCTGCGCGCGTAACCGATTTTTTTTAAAAAAGGGCAGCTCCCGCGTGCCAGGCCAGCCGGGCCAAGGCCCAGCCAGCCGCCACCGCCCCAGCCTCGCGCGAGCCGAGTCCCAGCGGGACTCCAGCCGCCACCGCCCCTTGCCTTGCCCCTTGGCCAAGAAAGCACCCCCCTCCTAGTATAAATACCCAAGCACCCCCCCTCTCCTCACATCAATCCCAAGCCCTCTCCTCCACCACCCCAAGCCACCTCCTATAGCCGCCGCCGCCCAGAGCCCGCCTCCCGAGGTAGCCGCGCCTCTCTTTTTCTTCCCGGTCCGGTTTTTCCTAAAAGAACCGTTCCGTTTTCTCTCCGATTCTTTTCTTTTTCTTCCGGTTTTTGTTTCGATTTTCTTCCGAAACCCTAGATCGGTTTTCCGTTTCTTTTTCGGTTTCTTTTCCGAAAACCCTAGATCGATTTTCGTTCTTCTTTCGGACCGTTCGTCTCAACGAACGTGATCACCGATTTTTCCCAGTTAACGATGCCCGTTCGTTTAACCGTTCATCTCTTTCTTTTCGTCGGATTTATTCCGCGATCGCGATCTCAGATCCGATCTTCGTTCTAGTCTTTCTTCCCGCTCGTTTATCGGAATCAGGTGATTCAAGCGCCTGGAGTTTCGTTTCGAAACTGCCGTTCCGACTAATCAACTTAAACAAGTTTTTGCCCCGGTAAAATTTGACCTAGATTTAACTTGCTAGAACCGAGTTGTTTTCTTCCACCGTTTGTTTTCCGTTTCTTTGTTCGCAACCGGAGTTCTTAAGTTGAATTTTCTAGTTCGTTCTCTTGTTCGAGTTTTACCTGTGCATTAGATGAGTACTTATTGTGTGCTTGTTGTTTGTCTGCGATAGATTACCCGGATTGCGCCGCTTGTTACTTCGAAACCCTAGGTCTTGCGGATCATCAGCAAGGCAAGTAACACTTTGATCATACCTTTTCTGCAACCCAGTTTTATTGCATTAGATCAATCCTCTCACATTGCATGATTAGGATCTAATTAAATTGTGGGATGGGAAGTAGATGAGGTAGTACCTATTACCTGTATTATTATCAAACCTTTGGGAGTTACTTCTACGCTTGCTATTTATGCCATGCTATGCTCGTAGACGTGGATTGGGTGAGTGATATCCATGACAGATGTGAGCTTCATAATTTTAATGGTTTATCTAAGGTGGAAACTTAAACACACATCTGGGTGGATTGAGGCACCTGATGTCTATCAGGACTTGCCTGTTTTTTTTCAGACCGCCACCCAGGCTCAAAGGGATCATAAGATCTTTCATGCTAGAAACTTCCGTGTGCAGCCACAAGCCATTATGGGCTCTGGCATAGTTGACTAAGTTGTGCGAACTCTTACGGGTAGACTAGCAGATGTAGGGGAAAGTAGGTGTACCGGTCTACCCACATGTAAGGTGCTAGCGCTTCTGAAAGACTGTGTCTCGGTCATCCGTTTCTCAAACACCATGTAGTGCGAGAAACCAAACGGAGGCGATCGAGTCTTGTGGGGAAAAGTGCGCAAACCTCTGCAGAGTGTACAAACTAATCATGATTAGCCGTGTCCCCGGTTATGGACAACTTGAGTATCTAGTACTTGAATATCATGTGAATCTCATCATGTTACTTCTAATTAATATTGTTGGGTTTTAATTGTTCACTTAATTGGGATCGGAATGCTGTCAACCATTCTCGATGTTTAACAACCACCATGATAGTTAAATAAATTTATTCCTTTGCAGTAGGGAAAAATTGGCTTTACGCAAAACTGTAACCATAGAGCTTTCCACCAGCCATATATGCATATAGTATAGCTGTTTCTTTCCATTACTCTCTATGTGTTACATTGCCAGCATATTCCATGTGCTGACCCGTTTTCGGGCTGCAACTTCTCATGTTGTAGACTTTTCAGACGACAAGTAAAGAGCTTTTAGGTCGTGGTTCTATACTCAGTGATGCCGTTGGAATTGATGGACCCATTTATCTTCCGAGTCTTCCGCTGTTATTGTTATTAGATGGCCTTAAGCCATTTTTATTGTAATAAGTTCTCTTTGAGACAACGATGTAATAAGTGTGTGATTGCCACTCTGCTATAAATCCTTCGATGTACTGTGTGGTGTCAGCATTACTGATCCAGGGATGACACCGGAGCACAGAGCGCTTGATCCATTCGGGTCGGGTCGCGACATAGGAGATGCACTCTTTGGTCAGAAAGCCCCTGGCTATGCTTCCCTCTGGACGTGACATGTTGCGAACGTATCCTTTGATGACACCATTCATCCTTTCGAACGACATCATCTGTGCAGGAATGTCGGCCCGAGTTGGATGATATCCTCCACGATATGGACCAGCAGATGCACCATAACGTCAAAGAATGCGGGCGGGAAGTACATCTCAAGCTCGCATAGTATCACCATGATCTCTTCCTGTAGCCTTCTGAGTTGCCTCACGCCAACCGACTTCCAAGAGATGACGTTGAAAACATTGCATATGCCAAATAGCGTTTCACGGACGTGCGCATCCATGATCCCACGGATTGCAACTGGAAGTATCTGCATCATCAGCACGTGACAGTCGTGAGACTTCATCCCGCTGAACTTCTGCTTCGCTGGGTCTAGGTATCTGCTTATCTTCCCCGCGTAACCGTAAGGAAGTTTTACTCCTACGAGGCAGGTGAAAAACTGCTCGATCTCCTCCTGACTTAGAGTGAAGCACGCGGGAGGGTAGTCATTTCCGGTCTTCTTGGCCTTTTTGCCTTTGCGACGACTTTCTGTGTCCTGCTTCGCCTCATCATCATCATCATCATCATCATCATCATCATCATCATCAACATCATTAGCGTGAAGCTCCTGCCTGATGCCCATTGATTTCAAGTCTGCCCTTGCTTTCGGCCCATCTTTGGTCCTCTCTGGCATGTTGAGTAGGGTACCAAGCAGACTCTCGCACACGTTCTTCGTGATATGCATGGCATCAAGGCTGTGAGGCACACGGTGGATCTTCCAGTACGGCAAGTCCCAGAAAACAGGCCTCGTTTTTCATACCTTCAGCAGCGGCTCTGGCGCTTTTCGCTTCTTTCCCGGCTCTGGCGCCTTTTGCTTCTTTCCCGGCAGTGGGCAATCTTTCCAATTTTTCAACAGCTCGTCTATTTCCTTGCCGCTCCTCGTACGCGGTCGTCTTCGGGGTTCGGTTTCACCATCGAACAGATCCTTGCGTTTCCTCCACGGGTCATCATCGCGAAGCCACCTTCGATGTCCCATGAACACGGTTTTTGAAGACCCGAGATCTCTATCTAGCTGGCGATACGTTGTGTCATCCATGCACCTGACGCATCCAGAAAATCCGTGGACCACCTGCCCCGCGAGATATCCGTAACCGAGATAGTCGTGCACCGTCGTGAGCAGTGCGGCTCTCATAGGGAAATATTCTTTCTCTGCGGTGTCCCACATATTGGCTGGCGTTTTCCACAGCGTGTCTAGCTCCTCTTTCAGCAGCCCCAGATACAGATTGATGTTTTTCCCTGGTTGTTTCGGCCCTTCAATTAGCATACTCATGTGAATGTACTTCCTCCTCATGCACAACCAGGGGGGAAGGTTGTACATCCACACAAACACAGGCCAGGTGCTATGTGTGCTTCTCTGGCTACCAAGCGGATTGACTCCATCAGTGCTCGCGCCCAGCACGATGTTCCTTGGATCCTTCCCAAATTCTGGGTGTTCGAGGTTCAACGCTTGCCACTGGCTCCCATCCTTAGGGTGACTCAGCATCTTGTCTTTTTATTTATCTCTGGATCATTTGCGTCATCTTCTCGCTTCTTCTCCTCCCTATCCGCGTACCAACGCATGAGCTTTGCTACCTTAGGGTCCGCGAAATACCGCTGCAGACAAGGAGTGATTGGAAAGTACCACACCACTTTTCAAGGAGCTTTCTTCCTCTTCTTGTATCGAGTGATGCCGCACACCGGACATATGGTAGACTCCGCGTGCTCGTCCCGATAAATGATGCAATTGTTCATGCACACATGGTATTTCACGTGCGGTAAATCCGGAGGACACACGATTTTCTTCACCTCCTCGAAACTGGTAGGGCACTTGTTCCCCTTGGAAAGACGTTCGTGCCAGAATGACATGTTCTCGTCGAAGCATGCGTCGGTCATTTTGTGTTTTACCTTCATCTCCAGAGCCATGAGCGTTACTTTCAGGCGGGTATCCTCGGGCCTGCATCCTTCATACAATGGAGTAACCGCGTCTATCTCCAGTTGATCCAGCTTGGCTTTCTCTCGGGCGGCAGCTCTTGCGTTATCCGTCTGCTTGAGAAGCAGCTCTTGAATATGAGGGTCCTGCACCCAGCCCATCGATGGTCCATCATTGTCTGCCCCGCCGGCATCTTCATCTTCATGATCATGCCCTTCGTCTGCTCCGGCATCTTCCTCATCATCATGTCCGGCATCTTCTACATGATGACTGTGTACAACATCACCATCGTGATCATGTCCTGGAGATTCTTCGTCTTCTCGCCCGCCCGAGCCGCGGTGGTTGTCTTGCTGCCCTTCCTCATTTCTTGCCCGGCCCCCATGGACGACTTCATAGTCATCTTCATCACCTTGCCACCGATAGCCATCCATGAAACCAAGCAAGAGCAGGTGGTCCCGCACCTGCCCGGAATCCGGGTCCGCAATAAGGCTCTTCAGCTTGCATCTTCGACACGGACAACTTATCTCCATCTCGTTCTTTTGAAGCATCTCGGCCTTCGCGGAGCTCAAAAACCTATTCACGATGCCGTCGGTCATCGTGCGGACCATGGTCGCCTGCGGGGTAGAGCAAAATGATATTTTAGAACCAAGAAAAAATTTGGCATGACTTTTCCTAAAAATAGGACCAAAAAGAATGCATAGTGCCAAAATTCTCACCGAAACGGAAATGAATCAACATTCCGACAAAATATTGGCAACTATCGCATTTCAAATACCGGTACCTGCAAACACAAACATATGCAACACCACAAACATACATAGATCTAGCTAGGCCACAAAAAGTGCATGTGCACGTTGTTGGAGCGAGCTAGGGAGAAAAAAAGTAGATCTACAACATGAAGATAGCTTTCCCCTTAATTACCTATCAAAAAAAGGTAATTTCACCACTTAATTTTGATGAATCTATGGTGCAAATGAGGTGAGGAGGAGGAGGCAGCCGACAAGCTTGGAGAAGGAGGTGGAGGGAATGAAGTGGGGAAAGTGAGTGTGTAGGTGTGGCTGTCCAAAATATCTAGCTGGTCCCAGGTTACTAATGGCGCACCACCCAGTCATGCGCCATTAGTAACCCAACATACTAATGGCGCACCTGCTGGCCATGCGCTATTAGTAGTTTTGCAAAATAAATAAATAAATAAATATAAATATATATATATATATATATATACTAATGGCGCACCGTGGCATAGTGTGCCATTACTAGTTTAAACTAGTAATGGCGCACTGTGCCACGGTGCGCCATTAGTAGTTTTGCAAAAAAAAGAGTAAAAAAATACAGTACTGGCGCACTCTATGGCTGGTGCGCCATTACTAGTTAGAACTAGTAATGGCGCACTTTTCCCGGATGCGCCATTAGTATGTTTGGAAAAATGAAAAAAATTGTTACTAGTGGCGCACCTTGTGTCTGGTGCGCCATTAGTGTCTTCCACACTAATGGCGCATCGGCACATGGTGCGCAATTAGTATATAGTAGTGGCGCACCACTTCTCTGGTGCGCCATTAGTGTCAATTTCATCTATAGCCCTTTTCCTAGTAGTGCAAGTCCAACGACCACTGAACAGGGAACATCGCTAAGTACCACGACAGACCGCCTAGTACCCTTTCGAATCCGTCGAGACCGTCAAGTGAAAGACTACCATCGCTCCAAGATCCGAACGGTTTCGACGACTTGAATATCTACGGAATGTTTACGACTACACGATGAACCGACAAGGCCGGCTACAACCCTTGTACCACTACTATCGCCAAGTACCACGACGACCGAAGCATAGTACCTCTACGTTTGCCATGTACATCGACCGTCACCGAAGACCCGTGTAGCACTAACGCCAAGTTCCCCTACCATCGCCCTCGGAAACATCGAATGCGTCAAGTCCTTCTCCGAGACGTGTACCACTGCTTCCTCTACCGTCGCGAGAACGTCTACTTCCTCTACTTTGCACCGCTCGTTCCGCCTTGAAATGCACCCTTGGAAGGTATAACTGCCGGACCAACCACCATGGACAAATGCACGTTGTATGTGATGTCCGCGTTTGCACCGTGTACGACTTGTCATTACACGTCTCCCCTCGTTTGCCATGCCGTCGACCCGTGGGAACCCGGTATCCGGGATCACCCCACCATCCTTGCGTGACTCGCTCCCCTCACACTTTCTTTTCACCGGCCTCTCAATCGAGTTACCGGAACCGGAATGTTGCCATGGCACCATTTCTGTTTCGTCGCCGTGGCACCCCTTTCTTTCTACCACGGTGACAAATGCTTCATAAAATGCTCTTATCAACTTTTTCATAAAAATTGCATAAAACTTGCACATGTCATCCACATCATGATAACAACAATTAAAATGTTTAAAATTGTTGTTTGCATTAATTACTAAATGCACGTGGGGATTTACCGGATTTGTTGTTTGTTATATCCGGCCCCATTTAAATTGTTTAGATGGTATAGTTTTGTTATGCTTCACCTCTTGCCATGCTTAACAACATTTAATATTGTTGGGTACTTAAACGGGAGAGAACTAAATAATTGTTGTGGTGTCGTTAATATGCAACTCGTTGCATATTGAGCTCCACTTAACTTGTAGTTTTGCTTGTGCATTTTGCCATGCCATGCCTCCTTAAACCGGACATGCATCATTCTTGGTTGTGCATCATGCCATGATTATGTGTTGGTTGTTTACTATGTTGTTTGCTTCTTTCCGGTGTTGCTTCTTCAGTTTAGTTCCGATAACGTCGCGTTTGTGAGGATCCGCTCTACTACGTCCGTTTGTTTTCTTCATGGACTCGTTCCTCTTCCTTGCGGGATCTCAGGCAAGATGACCATACCCTCGAAATCACTTCTATCTTTGCTTGCTAGTTGCTCGCTCTATTTCCATGCCTATGCCACGATACCTACCACTTGCTTATCATGCCTCCCATATTGCCATGTCAAACCTCTAACCCACCTTGTCCTAGCAAACCATTGTTTGTCTATGTTACCTCTTTGCTCAGCCCCTCTTATAGTGTTGCTAGTTGCAGGTGAAGATTGGAGTTGTTCCTTTTTGGAACAAGTTTATTTGTTGGGATATCACAATATCTCTTATTTAATTAATGCATCTATATACTTGGTAAAGGGTGGAAGGCTCGGCCTTATGCCTGGTGTTTTGTTCCACTCTTGCCGCCCTAGTTTCTGTCATACCAGTGTTATGTTCCTTGATTTTGCGTTCCTTACGCGGTTGGGTTATAATGGGAACCCCTTGACAGTTCGCTTTGAATAAAACTCCTCCAGCAAGGCCCAACCTTGGTTTTACCATTTGCCACCTAAGCCTTTTCCCTTGGGTTCTGCAGACTCAAGGGTCATCTTTATTTAAACCCCCGGGCCAGTGCTCCTCTGAGTGTTGGTCCAAACTAGAGCAACATGCAGGGCCATCCCTTGGCAACGTGGGTTATGTCGGTTCGTGTATGTTTAGCTTATCTGGTGTGCCCTGAGAACGAGATATGTGCAGCTCATATCAGGATTTGTCGGCACAGCGGGTGGCTTTGCTGGTCTTGTTTCACCATTGTTGAAATGTCTTGTAACCGGGATTCCGAGCCTGATCGGGTCTTCCTGGGAGAAGGAATATCCTTCCTTGACCATGAGAGCTTGTGACGGGCTAAGTTGGGACACCCCTGCAGGGTTTGAACTTTCGAAAGCCGTGCCCACGGTTATGGGTAGATGGGAATTTGTTAATGTCCGGTTGTAGAGAGCTTGACACTTAACTTAATTAAAATGCATCAACCGCGTGTGTAGCCGTGATGGTCTCTTCTCAGCGGGGTCCGGGAAGTGAACACGGTGTTGGAGTTATGCTTGAACGTAGGTAGTCTAGGATCACTTCTTGATCATAGATTTTCGACCGTGCTTTGCCTTCTCTCCTCGCTCTTTTTGCGTATGTTAGCCACCATATATGCTAGTGCTTGCTGCAGCTCCACCTCATACCTTTTCCCTACCCATAAGCTTAAATAGTCTTGATCGCGAGGGTGTGAGATTGCTGAGTCCCCGTGACTCACAGATTACTTCCAAAAACCAGTTTGGAGGTGCCGATGATATCGTGCAGGTGACACAACCAAGCTCAAGGAGGAGCTCGATGAAGTTCGTGTTCGTTATGTTATTTCGTTTCCAGTTGATCAGTAGTGGAGCCCAGTTGGGACGATCGGGGATCTGTAGCATTAGGGGTGGCCTTCTTTTATTATGGTTCCGTAGTCAGACCTTGATTGTATCTGGATTTTGTAATGCTTTATTCATGTATTGTGTGAAGTGGCGATTGTAAGCCAACTCTGTATTCCATTTCTTATTCAGTACATGGGATGTGTAAAGATTACCCCTCTTGCGACATTGCCTTCAATGTGGTTATGCCTCTAAGTCGTGCTCCGACACGTGGGAGATATATTCGCATCGAGGGTGTTACAGGTTGAGCACACAGATGATCTACGCACGTTCAAATATGATCATGGTCGCTGTTGTCTACGGAAGATAGCAATTTGTCGAGTTCCCAACCGCTCTTGGAATTACAAGAACTATGAAGTTCTTGTTATCTTTGACAAGCTTGTTGTCGTCGTTACTGATTCCACGGTTCGTCCATGGATATTGCTCAAAAATCAGTTTCTGTACACTGATGAGTACTGTGATGCAATTGAATACGAGGATCTAGTGTTTGCTGCCACCACTTGTGGCAGTGTTTTTGCATGGGATCCTCGTAGTTTCGGTACGTTTGTCTTCCATCGTAATTATAATTGTTTCATCCACATGCATGTGGGTTAGCAAATTTCCCTTTAGTAATTAACCTTCTTCTTGTGTTTCCAAGGTCATGTGAACATTCCAGCACCTATACTTGAAAAATTTTATAACCAAGGGGGAGATGACGATGTGATGATCACGAGCATGAGGACGAGCAGAACTTATATACTCAGTGGCGCCTGGCAACTAATTCCAATGGATCACCTCTTCTTGTCTGTATATAGTGCAATGAGATTGTTACTACTAAGGGAGCACGTGTTGTCTCCCATGGTCGTCCTCTCCGGACCTATTCCAACACCCGTTGCAGGGTATTCCTGATGGATACTAGTGTGCTAGCGCCAACACCTTCTCCCTGGTACAGTATTGATAGTCTTGGAGAAAACTCGCTCTTCCTTGGACAAAACTATCCAATGATGGTGAAAGGCGATCCAACTGCTGTTGACACAACATTACTACAATTTATGGGAAGCAACTGTATCTATTCCTTGGACATTGCAGTGTTTCCCTACCCTGGTCCTGATATATGCATCTTCAAACTGGATGATCAGTCATGCGTTGCTCTCAATATTGACAATAGATGGCCCTTCCTAGAGCACCTATGGTTCAAAGCAAGCGTTTCCAACGCCGAGGATTGGTTGAGTTGAAGTTCATTTCATTGCTTCTTATTTGTTGGGTGATGAAAACTTCAGTATTTACTAGAATGTTTTGTTGGAAATAATCTATAATCCAACATGTATCCTCGTTGTCGTTGTGTGTTGATGACTTGTTGTATGTAATGAATGGTACATTTGCAAATGCATGTCATAGACTCAATTTATGAATGGTTTTCGAGTCACTTCTTGGAGTGTGAGTACCGTAGTAGTATAGACAACATCTGGTTAGTATATGAAGTTGCCACATCACATATAGCCAACCTAATATTGGAGTATGCTAGCCCTCCACCGGCGCGCCACTTCAAATGGCGGACGAAGTGAGAGGTTGCGTCACCTTGTGACCAGATCAGAGATGCCACGTGTACCAGATGAATGACTCCAAGTTCGACCACCGTTATGCTAGGTGCGAGCCGAGGAACACTGTTGGAGAGGCCCCCTCATAATTTTCCTACATTGGTCGTTTGATTCATAGGATAGAATGCTATAGGATTTTCCCCCATGTAATCATGTTTTAATTGGCAATATAGCATCCACTCCAACTTTTGTTTCACTTCCTTTGTTCCTACGAAGAGAGTACTTGCTCTGAATGATGTGCCACTGCAAGAGCCGCCTATATTAATTACCATGCTCTAAAAAGGTGGACCAGCTTTGGCTATAGTAGTACTGTACTAGGTTAGTAGGTGACCTTGCGCTTGGCTCTTCTCCTCCTCCAGAAGTCGAACAATAATTATGGTACTACAGTAGTACTTTTGGCAATCTGACACCAAATGAACTGCGGCACATCCACCGCTTCTAAGCAAAAGTTTCTCCTCATGCTGCGAGCCACCGCGCACGCGTTGGCGAGGGAGAAGGCGTAGTAAGCAAGCTTCTCGTCATTCTGCGAGTTGACGAGACACATCAAAGTTATTTATTAGTACTCTCTTCAAAAAGGGCCGACCATGTCCATGGCTACCATCACGTGCTCTGTCATTGAGTACGTGCACTATTCACATGCCATCGAGGAGAAAAAATATTGCGTAGTAGGTGCCATCGAAGTGCACGACTCACTTACGCACTGCATATCTCCATTTTCTTGCATGACACGCCACCTTGATGCTAGATGTCCCGCGTGTCATGGAGGCATATAGTATGATTTTTAAAATGGAGGCATATAGATGTCCCGCGTGTCGGCAAAAGGATGAACAAAGCTCATGTCTTAAACGAAAGAGTGGAAGAACATAGATTCCCGACGACCGAGAAGGAGCAACAAACCTCGTGGTGAAACGTCTGCACTCATAATATTTTATATTATTCAGTGATATAAAATCAACGAAATCTCTCCATGTTCCTATACCATTCTACAGTATGAGAATAACTTTGAACGTAAGCCATTGATTCACTCTATATCCAACGGTCATAGTTGGAAATTCCAAATAAAACCAAGCATTGGATCAACTCTTTTAGCACTTAGATTGTTGCCGCCTGCCCACCTAGCCCACCAATATATCCGCTCATGTGTGATGACCACAGGAGCTATCCACTCAGATTGTATGTTAAAAAAATAAAGGTCGACAACTAATGCGGCACCTCGGGCCAACGCGGCCAGATGGCATTTTGTACGAGAAATTACGCACCATGTTTTGTTGACATGTGGTCTCTGATACGTCTCCAACGTATCTATAATTTTTGGTTGCTCCATGCTATATTATCTATTGTTTTGGACTATATTGGGCTTTATTTTCCACTTTTATATTATTTTTGGGACTAACATATTAACCGGAGGCCCAACCTAGAATTGTTGTTTTTTTGCCTATTTCAGTGTTTCGGAGAAACATAATATCAAACGGAGTCCAAACGGAATGAAACCTTTGGAAACATGATTTTCTCATCAGATAAGATCCAGGAGACTTGGACCCTCCGTCAAGAAAGCCACGAGGCGGCCATGAGGGTGGAGGGTACCCCCCCTAGGGCGCGCCCCTGCCTCGTGGGCCCCTCGAAGCTCCACCGACGTACTTCTTCCTCCTATATATACCTACGTACCCCCAAACGATCGGGGACGGAGCCAAAAACCTAATTCCACCGCCATAACTTTCTGTATCCATGAGATCCCATCTTGGGGCCTGTTCCGGAGCTCCGCCAGAGGGGGCATCGATCACAGAGGGCTTCTACATCATCATCCAAGACCCTCCGATGAAGTGTGAGTAGTTTACTTCAGACCTACGGGTCCATAGTTAGTAGCTAGATGGCTTCTTCTCTCCTTTTGGATCTCAATACAATGTTCTCCCCCCTCTCTTGTGGAGATCTATTCGATGTAATCTTCTTTTTGCGGTGTCTTTGTTGAGATCGATGAATTGTGGGTTTATGATCAAGTCTATCTATGAATAATATTTGAATCTTCTCTGAATTCTTTTATGTATGATTGGTTATCTTTGCAAGTCTCTTTGAATTATCAGTTTGGTTTGGCCAACTAGATTGGTTTTTCTTGCCATGGGAGAAGTGTTTAGCTTTGGGTTCGATCTTGCGGTGTCCTTTCCCGGTGACAGAAGGGGCAGCAAGGCACGTATTGTATTGTTGCCATCGAGGATAACAAGATGGGTTTTTTTTATCATATTACATGAAACTATCCCTCTACATCATGTCATCTTGCTTAAGGCGTTACTCTGTTTTTAACTTAATACTCTAGATGCATGCTAGATAGCGGTCGATGAGTGGAGTAATAGTAGTAGATGAAGGCAGGAGTCGGTCTACTTGTCTCGGACGTGATGCCTATATACATGATCATACCTAGATATTCTCATAACTATGCTCAATTCTGTCAATTGCTCAACAGTAATTTGTTCACCCACCGTAGAATACTTATGCTCTTGAGAGAGGCCACTAGTGAAATCTATGGCCCCCGGGTCTCTTTCTCATCATATCAATCTCCATCACTTTATTATTGCTTTGCTTTTACTTTGCTTTTACTTTTTACTTTGCATCTCTATACCAAAAATACCAAAAATATTATTTATCATCTCTATCAGATCTCACTTTCGTAAGTGACTGTGAAGGGATTGACAACCCCTAAGTGCGTTGGTTGCATTGAGCTATTGTTTTTGTGTAGGTACGAGGGACTCGCGCGTAGCCTCCTATTGGATTGATACCTTGGTTCTCAAAAACTGAGGGAAATACTTACGCTACTTAGCTGCATCATCCTCTCCTCTTCGGGGAAATCCAACGCAGTGCTCAAGAGGTAGCAAGAAGAATTTCTGGCACCGTTGCCGGGGAGTCTGCGCAAAAGTCAACATACCAAGTACCCATCACAATCCCTATCTCCCGCATTACATTATTTGCCATTTGCCTCTCGTTTTCCTCTCCCCCACTTCACCCTTGTTGTTTTATTCGCCCTCTCTCTCTCTCTATCCTCCTCCCTCCCTCTCTCTCTCTATTTGCCTCTTTTGCCCGTTTGCTTTTTGTTTGCTCGTGTGTTGGATTGCTTGTTTGTCGCGATGGCTCAAGATAATACTAAATCGTGTGACTTCACCAATACCAACAACAATAATTTTATTAGCACTCCGATTTCTCCTCTTACCGATGCTAAATCTTGTGAAATTAATGCTGCTTTGCTGAATCTTGTCATGAAAGATCCGTTCTCCGGCCTTCCTAGTGAAGATGCCGCTACCCATCTTAATAGCTTCGTTGATTTGTGTGATGTGCAAAAGAAGAAATATGTCGATAATGATATTGTTAAATTGAAGCTATTTACTTTTTCGCTTAGAGATCTTGCTAAAGCTTGGTTTTCATCTTTGCCTAAAAATAGTATTGATTCATGGAACAAGTGCAAAGATGCTTTTATCTATAAGTATTTTCCTCCCGCTAAGATCATCTCTCTTAGAAACGATATTATGAATTTTAAACAACTTGATCATGAACATGTTGCACAAGCTTGGGAGAGAATGAAATTAATGATACATAATTGCCCTACTCATGGTTTGAATTTGTGGATGGTTATACAAAATTTTTATGCCGGGTTGAATTTTTCTTCTAGAAATCTTTTAGATTCGGCCGCGGGAGGCACTTTTATGGAAATCACTTTAGGATATGCTACTAAACTCCTAGATAATATTATCATTAATTATTCTCAATGGCACACTGAAAGATCCACTAATAAAAGGTGCATGCGATAGAAGAAATTAATGTTTTGAGTGGAAAGATGGATGAACTTATGAAATTATTTGCTAATAAGAGTGTTTATTATGATCCTAATGATATGCCCCTGTCTACCTTGATTGAGAATAATAAATCTATGGATGTGAATTTTGTTGGTAGGAACAATTTTGGTAACAACGCGTATAGAGGAAATTTCAATCCTAGGCTTTATCCTAGTAATCCCTCTAATAATTATGGTAATTCCTACAACAATTATTATGGAAATTATAATAATATGCCCTCTGATTTTGAATCTAATAATAAGGAATTTACTTCTTCGCAAAAGAATTTTAATGCTATGATTGAAGAAAAATTGCTTTAGATTGATGATTTGGCTAGGAACGTTGATAGAATTGCTCTTGATGTTGATTCTTTGAAACTTAGATCTATTCCTCCTAAACATGATATCAATGAGTCTCTCAAAGCCATGAGAATTTCCATTGATGAGTGCAAGGAAAGAACCGCTCGGACGCGTGCTATGAAACATGCCTTTATTAAAGCATGTTCTTCTAGTTCCTATGAAAATAATGATGAAGATCTAAAAGTTATTGATGTGTCCCTTATTAAATCTTTGTTTTGCAATATGAATCTTGATAATGATGGGAGTGAATATGATCCACCTTCACCTAGAAGGCGTTCTAAGAATTTGGAATTTGTTGATCTTGATGCTAAATTTGATAAAAGTGGGATTGAAGAAATTAAAACCCTAGATGTTGCTAAACCCACTATATTGGATTTCAAGGAATTTAATTATGAAAATTGCTCTTTAATTGATTGTATTCCCTTGTTGCAATCCGTGCTAAAATCTCCTCACGCTTATAGTCAAAATAAAGCGTTTACTAAACATATCGTTGATGCCTTGATGCAATCTTATGAAGAAAAACTTGAGTTGAAAGTTTCTATCCCTAGAAAACTTTATGATGAGTGGGAACCTACTATTAAAATTAAAATTAAAAATTATGAGTTTTATGCTTTGTGTGATTTGGGTGCTGGTGTCTCTACTATTCCCAAAACTTTGTGTGATTTGCTAGATTTCTGTGATTTTTATGATTGCTCTCTAAACTTGCATCTTGCGGATTACACTATTAAGAAACCTATGGGAAGAATTAATGATGTTCTTATTGTTGCAAATAGTAATTATGTGCCCGTAGATTTTATCGTTCTTGATATAGATTGCAATCCTTCTTGCCCTATTATTCTCGGTAGACCTTTCCTTAGAACGGTTGGTACAATTATTGATATGAAGGAAGGGAATATTAGATTTCAATTTCCATTAAAAAAGGGCATGGAACACTTTCCTAGAAATAAAATAAAATCACCGTATGAATCTATCATGAGAGCCACTTATGGATTGCCTACCAAAGATGGCAATACCTAGATCTATTCTTGCTTGTTATGCCTAGCTAGGGGCGTTAAACGATAGCGCTTGTTGGGAGGCAACCCAATTTTATTTTTATTCCTTGCTTTTTTCTCCTGTTTAGTAATAAATAAATTATCTAGCCTCTGTTTTGGTTGTGTTTTTTGTGTTTAATTAGTGTGTGTGCCAAGTAGAACCGTTGGGAAGACTTGGGGAAAGTCTTGTTGAACTTGCTGTAAAAAATAGAAACTTTAGCGCTCTCGAGAACTGCTGTGATTTTTATTTGGAAAGTCATATTTAGTTAATTTTTTTGCAGATGATTAATAGATAAATTCATCACGTCCATAAATTTATTTTAGAACTTTTGGGGTTCCAGATCTTGCGCTAGCTACAGATTACTACAGACTGTTCTGTTTTTGACAGATTCTGTTTTTCGTGTGTTGTTTGCTTATTTTGATGAATCTATGGCTAGTAAAATAGTTTATAATCCATAGAGAAGTCGGAATACAGTAGGTTTAACACCAATATAAATAAAGAATGAGTTCATTACAATACCTTGAAGTGGTCTTTTGTTTTGTTTCGCTAACGGAGCTCACGAGATTTTCTACTTTATGTTTTGTGTTGTGAAGTTTTCAAGTTTTGGGTAAAGATTTGATGGATTATGGAACAAGGAGTGGCAAGAGACTAAGCTTGGGGATGCCCGTGGCACCCCAAGATAATATAAGGATACCTAAAAGCCAAAGCTTGGGGATGCCCCGGAAGGCATCCCCTCTTTTGTCTACTTCTATCGGTAACTTTACTTGGAGCTATATTTTTATTCACCACATGATATGTGTTTTGCTTGGAGCGTCTTTTATGATTTGAGTCTTTGCTTTTTAGTCTACCACAATCATCCTTTCTGTACACACCTTTTGAGAGAGCCATACATAATTTGGAATTTGATAGAATACTCTATGTGCTTCACTTATATCTTTTGAGCTTTATCGTTTTGCTCCAGTGCTTCACTTATATCTTTTAGAGCACGGTGGTGGATTTGTTTTATAGAAACTATTGATCTCTCATGCTTCACTTAGATTATTTTGAGAGTCTTAATAGCATGGTAATTTTCTTAAAATCCTAATATTCTTGGTATGCAAGATTAATAATAAAACTTTCGTATGAGTGTGTTGAATACTAAGAGAAGTTTGATGCTTGATGATTGTTTTGAGATATGGAGGTAATAATATCAAAGTCATGCTAGTTGAGTAGTTGTGAAATTGAGAAATACTTGTGTTGAAGTTTGCAAGTCCCGTAGCATGCACGTATGGTAAACGTTATGCAAAAAATTTGAAACATGAGGTGTTCTTTGATTGTCTTCCTTATGAGTGGCGGTCGGGGACGAGCGATGGTCTTTTCCTACCAATCTATCCCCCTGGGAGCATGCGTGTAGTGCCGAGGTTTTTGATGACTTGTAGATTTTTGCAATAAGTATGTGAGTTCTTTATTACTAATGTTGAGTCCATGGATTATACACACTCTCACCCTTCCATCCTTGCTAGCCTCTTTGGTACCCTGCATTGCCCTTTCTCACATTGAGAGTTGGCGCAAACTTCGCCGGTGCATCCAAGCCCCGTGATATGATATGCTCTTTCACACATAAACCTACTTATATCTTCCTCAAAATAGCCACCATACCTACCTATTATGGCATTTCCATAGCCATTCCGAGATATATTGCCATGCAACTTTCCATCATTCCGTTCATCATGACACATTCATCATTGTCATATTGGTTAGCATGATCATGTAGTTGACATAGTATTTGTGGCAAAGCCACCGTTCATAATTCTTTCATACATGTCACTCTTGGTTCATTGCATATCCCGGTACACCGCCGGAGGCATTCATATAGAGTCATCTTTATTCTAGTATCGAGTTGTAATCATTGAGTTGTAAATAAATAGAAGTGTGATGATCATCATTATTAGAGCATTGTCCCAAGTGAGGAATAAAAAAGGCCATAAAAAAGAGAAGGCCCAAAAAAGAGAAAGGCCATAAAAAAAGAAAAGTCCCAAAAAATGAGAGAAAAAGAGAGAAGGGACAATGTTACTATCCTTTTACCACACTTGTGCTTCATAGTAGAGAGTCTCTCATGTTATCACTTTCATATACTAGTGGGAATTTTTCATTATAGAACTTGGCTTGTATATTCCAACAATGGGCCTCCTCAAGTGCCATAGGTCTTCATGAGCAAGCAAGTTGGATGCACACCCACTAGTTTCTTTTGTTGAGCTTCCATAAATTTATAGCTCTAGTGCATCCGTTGCATGGCAATCCCTACTCCTTGCATTAACATGAATCGGTGGGCATATCCATAGCCCATTGATTAGCCTCATTGACGTGAGACTTTCTCCTTTTTTGTTTTCTCCACATAACCCCCTCATTATATTATATTCCACCCATAGAGCTATGTCCATGGCTCGCGCTCATATATTGCGTGAAAGTTTATAGGTTTGAGATTGCTAAAGTATGAAACAATTGCTTGGCTTGTCATCGGGGTTGTGCATGATGAGAGCATTCTTGTGTGACGAAAATGAAACATGACTAAACTATAGGATTTTGTAGGGATGAACTTTCTTTGGCCATGTTATTTTGAGAAGACATAATTGCTTAGTTAGTATGCTTGAAGTATTATCATTTTTATGTCAATATGAACTTTTTTATTGAATCTTTAAGATTTGAATATTCATACCACAATTAAGAAGAATTACATTAAAATTATGCCAAGTAGCACTCTGCATCAAAAATTCTGTTTTTATCATTTACCTACTCAAGGATGAGCAGGAATTAAGCTTGGGGATGCTTGATACGTCTCCAACGTATCTATAATTTTTTATTGCTCCATGCTATATTATCTACTATTTTGGACTATATTGGGCTTTATTTTCCACTTTTATATTATTTTTGGGACTAACCTATTAACCGGAGGCCCAGCCTAGAATTGCTGTTTTTTTGCCTATTTCAATGTTTCGGAGAAACATAATATCAAACGGAGTCCAAACGGAATGAAACCTTCGGAAACGTGATTTTCTCATCAGATAAGATCCAGGAGACTTGGACCCTCCGTCAAGAAAGCCACGAGGCGGCCACAAGGGTGGAGGCCCCCCCCAGGGCGCCCCCAGGGCGCGCCCCATGCCTCATGGGCCCCTCGAAGCTCCACCGACGTACTTCTTCCTCCTATATATACCTACGTACCCCCAAACGATCGGGGACGGAGACAAAAACCTAATTCCACCGCCGTAACTTTCTGTATCCACGAGATCCCATCTTGGAGCCTGTTCCGAAGCTCCGCCAGAGGGGGCATCGATCACGGAGGGCTTCTACATCATCATCCAAGACCATCCTATGAAGTGTGAGTAGTTTACTTCAGACCTACGGGTCCATAGTTAGTAGCTAGATGGCTTCTTCTCTCCTTTTGGATCTCAATACATTGTTCTCCCACTCTCTTGTGGAGATCTATTCGATGTAATCTTCTTTTTGCGGTGTGTTTGATGAGACCGATGAATTGTGGGTTTATGATCAAGTCTATCTATGAATAATATTTGAATCTTCTCTGAATTCTTTTATGTATGATTGGTTATCTTTGCAAGTCTCTTCAAATTATCAGTTTGGTTTGGCCTACTAGATTGGTTTTTCTTGCCATGGGAGAAGTGCTAAGCTTTGGGATCGATCTTGCGGTGTCCTTTCCCAGTGACAGAAGGGGCTGCAAGGCACGTATTGTATTGTTGCCATCGAGGATAACAAGATGGGGTTTTTATCATATTGCATGAAACTATCCCTCTACATCATGTCATCTTGCTTAAGGCTTTACTCTGTTTTTAACTTAATACTCTAGATGCATGCTGGATAGCGGTCGATGAGTGGAGTAATAGTAGTAGATGCATGCCGGAGTCGGTCTACTTGTCTCGGACGTGATGCCTATATACATGATCATACCTAGATATTCTCATAACTATGCTCAATTCTGTCAATTGCTCAACAGTAATTTGTTCACCCACCGTAGAATACTTATGCTCTTGAGAGAGGCCACTAGTGAAACCTATGGCCCCCGGGTCTCTTTCTCATCATATCAATCTCCATCACTTTATTATTGCTTTGCTTTTACTTTTTACTTTGCATCTCTATACCAAAAATACCAAAAATATTATTTATCATCTTTATCAGATCTCTCTTTCGTAAGTGACCATGAAGGGATTGACAACCCCTAAGAGCGTTGGTTGCGTTGAGCTATTGTTTTTGTGTAGGTACGAGGGACTCGCGCGTAGCCTCCTACTGGATTGGTACCTTGGTTCTCAAAAACCGAGGGAAATACTTACGCTACTTTGCTGCATCTTTATAGGATCGAAAGTATGTCTAGAGGGGGGTGATTAGACTACTTGACCAATTAAAAATCTATCCTTTTCCCAATTGTAGTCTTTGGCAGATTTTAGCTATCTTAGCATAAGTCAAGCAATCTCAACACAATTCAAGCAAGCATGCAAAGAGTCTATGAGCAACGGAAAGTAAAGCATGCAACTTGCAAGAATGTAAAGGGAAGGGTTTGGAGAATTCAAACGCAATTGGAGACACGGATGTTTTTGTTGTGGTTCCGATAGGTGGTGCTATCGTACATCCACGTTGATGGAGACTTCCACCCATGAAGGGTAACGGTTGCGTGAGTCCACGGAGGGCTCCACCCACGAAGGGTCCACGAAGAAGCAACCTTGTCTATCCCATCATGGCCATCGCCCACGAAGGACTTGCCTCACTAGCGGTAGATCTTCACGAAGTAGGCGATCTCCTTGCCCTTACAAACTCCTTGGTTCAACTCCACAATCTTGTCGGAGGCTCCCAAGTGACACCTAGCCAGTCTAGGAGACACCACTCTCCAAGAAGTAACAAATGGTGTATTGATGATGAACTCCTTGCTCTTGTGCTTCAAATGGTAGTCTCCCCAACACTCAACTCTCTCTCACAGGATATGGATTTGGTGGAAAGAATATTTGAGTGGAAAGCAACTTGGAGAAGGCTAGAGATCAAGATTCATATGGTGGGAATGGAATATCTTGGCCTCAGCACATGAGTAGGCGGTTCTCTCTCAGAAAATGTGTATTGGAAGTGTAGGTACGTTCTGATGGTTCGCTCCACGAATGAAGAGTGGGTGGAGGGGTATATATAGCCTCCACACAAAAACTAACCGTTACACACAATTTACCAATCTCGATGAGACCGAATTGAGAAACTCGTTCGGACCGATTTAGCAAACCTAGTGACCGTTAGGATTTTTGGTGGGACTGAGATGCAACTCGGTAGGACCGATATGGTTAGGGTTAGGGCATAACGTAATCTCAGTGTGACCGATTACACAAACTCGGTGGGACCGATTTTGGTAATAAGCTAACCGGAGAGTTGGTCAGGTAAACTCGGTGGGACCGATTTGCTCATTTCGGTGGGTCTGAAATGTTACAAAAGGTCAACAAAGAGTTTACATTGCAATCTCGATGGGGCCGATCGCTCATCTCGGTAGGACCGAAACGTTACGAAGGGAGACAGAGAGATTACAACCCCATCTCGGTGTGACCGAGATCCCTATCGGTGAGACCGATTTGCCTAGGGTTTGTGGCAGTGGCTATGACATCTGAACTCGGTGGCGCCGGATAGAAAGAATTGGTGGGGCCAAGTTTGACTTTTGGTTTGGGTCATATGTGGATGTGGGAAGGTAGTTGAGGGTTTTGGAGCATATCACTAAGCACTATGAAGCAAGAACCTCATCAAGCAACACCTTATCCCTCCTTGATAGTATTGGCTTTTCCTATAGACTCAATGTGATCTTGGATCACTAAAATATAAAATGTAGAGTCTTGAGCTTTGACCTTGAGCCAATCTTTTTGTCCTTAGTATTTTGAGGGGTCCACTTTCCTCATCCATGCCATGCCATTCATTAAGCTTTTCCTGAAATATTAATCTTGGAATAATGTTAGCTCAATGAGCTATATGTTGTTAGGAATTACCAAAACCACCCAGGGATAGTTGCACTTTCAATCTCCCGCATTTTGGTAATTGATGACAACATATAGATCAAAGCTTCGATGAATGATAATAAGAGTGAAAAACATTGTCGCTTTGGGAAGTATGTGAAAAGCAAGAGCTCCCCCTAAATTTGTGCATAGTTTATGATTTGCTTTAGACTGCAAATGCACAGAGAGTTAGGCTCATGGGTTACTCTTCCATGTCACATACATCTTGGTGGAGCGCTCAAAATGATAATAATTAAATACATGCACTCATCACCAAGCAAAGTGAATGATCCTATAGGGATAAAATGATAATGTCATCTAACAAGCATTAATGTAGCATATGATCAAACACACATGATCATCCAAGTATCACACAGACAGAAAGTATCTCAATCAGGCAAATAAAGTTCAACCACCAAAGCAAGAGAGAATAAAAAGCAACACTCTCTCTCGAAGCCTATGATCTATACATTTTTCTCCCCCTTTGTCAATAAGTTACCAAAAAGCTCATAGAAAATGCATAGCACTAGATCGTCTCTCAGGCTTGGTCTTCAGGTGGTGGTGTCCGGAGAACTCCAAGAACGAAGGCTTCAGTCGATGTAGATGGAGCTGATGGAGTAGGTGCTGGAGCTTGTGGCACTGAAGCTGTAGCTAGTGCAGATGAAGTGACTCTGGTGTCTGTTACTAGCACTGCAGTTGACCTCTGAGCTCTAGGCAGTCTGGCAAATGCCTCAGTGGTTGTCTTGCCCTTCCTCTCCTGCATATCATCCTGAAGTGGCTCCACAACAGACTGGATCTCAGTTACCTTCACATCCATGTCATAGAACTTCTGCTTCACGATCCTTCCCAAGCTCTCCTAGTTTTGAGTCAGGGTGGCCATCCCTTTCTCAATCCTTAGAGTGGATGCAATCAAGTAGACAAGCTGATCTTGCTTGCTCTTCAGAAGATACTAAGATGCATCTTCCATGGTTGGCATCTTTGCAGCTTTCTCAGCCTTTGCCTTCTCCCTCTTTGCTTGAACGTGCACAGAAGATGGTTCATCCTCATTCATAACCACTTGGTTGTCCTTAAAGTCTGGATAGATAGGCATGTGCTCCTTGTCCAACAAGTATGTGCCCGTGCCCATCTTGGAGTTAATCAACTCCTAGATCTGTGGTGCATACCCACAGCTTCTCTTTTGGTCAGCAGCTGTCCTCTTGATAGTTTCAACTATAAGACTCATGACCTTGAACTTTTGTGGCACATCAAATATATGTAGCAGATTGATGGAGTAGCCTCTGATCATTCTGTTATCACCAGACTTGGGCAAAAGAGTGTGCCTGAGGATCCAATTGATAGTAGGCAGTCCTGACAGCAGGTGTTTCACTAATCCAAATTGGTGAGTCTCAAGATCTGCATCAGGAATCTCCTTGTACATGCTAGCCATGGAGTTGTGATCCTTCTTCTTCTTGGCATAGACATCCAAGTCATCTTCATTCTCCTCAGGAGCATTGATCAATTGAGCCCATTCTGCTACTGTTGACTGGTATCTAGTGCCTTCAGACATCCAGACTATCTTGCCATATGGGTAGAAGTGAGCTGTGGAGTAGAACTGCATGATAAGCTCATCATTCCACTTTGTGAGCTTTTGAGCCACAAACTCATCAACTCCACAAGCCTTGAAACTATCATATACTCCTGGATAGTGTTCTTCATTCTCCTTGATGTACTTCCAGTTGACCCATCTCATGTCACATACTATTGGTTTCTTGTCAAGCAACACTGTCTCATAAAAATCCTGATGTTCTTTGGTATGGAACCTGTAGTCCACAACAGTTCTCCTTCTGGTGGCATATGGATCCGACTCTCTCCATAGCCTCAATCCCGAGTCCTTCCTGATCTTCATGTTTTCTGCTAGAGGATGAGCATCATTATGATCTAGAATTTTTGGTTTTAACTTCCTCAAAACATGTGTCTCATAATCTTCTTCTTCAGCAACAGTTTCAGGCACTGGGGCCTTGTTTTTCTTAGCAGCTAGAATGTTCCGGGTACTCCTCTTTGGTGCAGTTTTGGGTTTTGGAGCAGCTGGCTTGGGAGCTTCTTTGTGCTTAGATGAAGCAGCCCCTGATCTTATGGCATCTCCCATAAGTTTCTGTGCCTTAGGTGCTGGTGCAACATCTTCTTCCTCTTCCTCTTCAAAGTCTCTCATCATAGATGGCTTTCCAATTACTCTGGTCATGGTCTTCTTGACCCTCTCTTTCCTTTTCTTCTCTGCCACAACCTGTTCTTTGGGTGCAGATCCCTAAGTTTCTTGAGTGGATGTTCTGGCCTTTGACATAGGAACTCTCTTGGCAGGAACTTTTGTCTTTATTCCTGGCTTAGTGGTAGCAGCTGTGCCATATTCCTTTTTGATAACTTTCCTCTTTGAGGTGGCCTCTTCCTCAACAGCCACATAGTCCTCATCCTCAGAATCAGAAGTTTTCTTCTTTCTGGCCCTGGTGGCAGCTTTTGGCAAGTTGCTGGGTGTGCTCCTGCTTCCATCATCTAAGCTGCTAGAGGGACTAGTGCCCTCACTCATGTGAACCTCCTCCTCTGACTTGTTCTGACTGTCACTTTGATCAGACATAATGCAATCTCTGACAGCTGACCCTATGAATAGATTATAGATGAGGTAGAGTGGATGAGCATCACAAAATACAGAGGTTTTTGCAAAAGAATGATCAAAAACTTAGTTTTAGTTTTCCTCAGAAAGCATTTCAGATCAACCGATTTGTAAACTCGGTGATACCGAAGTAGCTGTTGGAACCTAAACTAGTGAACTCGGTCGGACCGAGTCACAGTTCGGTGGCACCAAGACTGCTTGGGTTTCACAAAGTCCTGAACTCGATCACACCGATTTTCAATTCTCGGTCAGACCGAGAATCACATGTGCAATGGCCTGAGCCGAATTTGTGGTACCGAGTTCCACAACTCGGTTGGTCCGAGATGGTTTCGGCGGAAACCTAACCCTAAATTTTCAAATCATCTCTAATCTACAGAGTGTTTTTGACTGGATAAGATAGTATCAATCGTGGCAAGATTCATGGCGAACACAATGTGCTAGGAATCAGATATGGATAGCACAGTGATCAAGTTCATACCCTAGTTCGGTGATGAACTCGCTACAGCGGCAATGACGGGGATGATTCCCGTTGACGACGGCGGAGACCAGCGGCAGGAGGTAACTGGCAATGAGGAGGACGATCCGGAGACCCTGGAGGCAGAGCGGGCTAAGCGCGGGCGAAAGAGTTCGGAGAAAATTTCCAAAATTTTGCCCGTGGGTATATATAGCCCGACCCTGTCGGTGTGACCGAGTGGAACAACTCGGTGGCACCGAGATGCATAATTGCAAGCAGTTGCTGCAACTCGGTGTGACCGAAAAGTTCAAATCGGTTGCACCGAGATTGAAAACCTAGATCGACTTAGTGATCTCGGTATGACCGAAATGGGTGAATAGGTCAGACCGAAACGCACAAAGAAGTTTTGGAAGTTTAAGTCTATGACAAATCGGGGACTCCGAGTGCTCCTCACACAGAGTGGTTCGAATCTGACTTGATCAAATTTTGTGATGTAGCATGAATAGAGTTTGAGACGAGAAAAGCATAGATAGCTAGAGAAGGTTCTTAGGCATTCTTGTCCATCCACTTGGCAAGAGAAAAAGAAACCAATCACTCAAAACAACAAGTGGATGTCCTTGAATGAGTAAATTATGCAACCAACATGCTCACACAATAAAATGGCAATTGAAATATGTGGAAAAGCATGCACAACCAATTCTAGAATTTATCAAGCAATTGGTGATGACTAGGTCATCTATATATGAGTATATTGACTTAGGAGTCAAATGTGAACATTTGATCATCGGTCATACTCATCGTTTAAGCACAAGTGGGGTTACCACTTTTACATAAAGCATTGTTGTTTTCACACCATTAGAGTTGCTTTAGCTCAATTCTTAGAGTAAAGCTCCCCCTAGATGTGAGATCGCCCCCCTAAGAGGGATGAACTAACCTTGGGTTTTGTCGATGATGACTTCATGTAGATGTTGAAGATGTGGATGCTCAATGTTGATGTAGATCATTTGGAGCTATCCTTTGGAGTGAGTTGCTATTTCAATACCTACACGGGTTAGTCCCACAAGGAACAAACAAGGATATCCATAGGCATAGAGTGATGCACACACAAGATGATGTCTATGAAAGCTTTAGGTTACCTTGTCCCTTGTCTTACCAACAAGAGGGTTCGTGACTCCTTGAACTAGTGCAAGATGTGGAAGTTGATTGCACTCGTTCTTGCCAAAATGATAAGAGTGAAGTATGTTGGCGGAGTCACCCTCAAGAACTCTCTAGTTCTTCTTCTTCGGGATCCACACCATCTTGATGGGAATACTCGGAGTTGTAGTTGTACTTGATGAAGTGGAACTTGATGTAGTCTTGGGAACCCACTTGACCAAGGCCTTAGGAGCTTCTTCAAATGCATCAATTTCCTCTTGAAGCTTGTCCTTGCCTTTTTGCTTGTAGTCTTGTGGTGAAAGATCATCTTGAGCTTGTGTCCCTTTGAAAGAAGTAGGATCATACTGTAAGTGCATCTAGTGCCACCCCTAGTTGGTTTTGGAGTATTGACGACAAACCTAGTTGAGGGACTAATGTGTTTGTGAGAATTGCAGGATAACACAGGTAGAAGTCCCTCATTGATTCGGTTTTACTACCAGAGATGACCCCTAAAAATGTATGAAGACATTGAAGTCAAAGGTGGTATATGAAGATATTCACATTGAAGACTATGACAAGAGAAGACACGATATGAAGCCTATGGAGCTCGAAGACTTAGATCTTTCGTAGTTCTTTTTCTTTTGTGTTGAGTCATAGGAACCACCGTACTGCTAAGTGGGGTCCAAGAGAACCAGTCAGAATGACTGAAGTGATGCCTAAACCAAAAACCTATGTCTTCGAGTGAAGACTATGAGAGCGAATCTTGTCCAGAGTCGGACAAGTCAGCTTTGCTTGTAGCCCAAGTAAAGTTGTGGTGTGAGTTTGAAATCTGACCGTTGGAACACATGTCAGTTCCTTAGTGACCCAGGGTCATTTCAGACAAATCAGGTCGGGTTGCCAAGTGGCTATAAATAGCCCACCCCTACAACCATAAATGGTTGGCTGCTCAGATTGAAAGTACGGCTTTTGTCGTTTGAGAGCAACCCACCTTGAAGCCTTTGAGAGAGAATTCCTTGCGAGGATAAAGCCCTAACCACCAGAGCCAGAGAGAATTGGGCATCACTTAAGTCTTCTTGTCTGTGTGATCTGAAGACTTATTACACTTGAGGACTGTGCATCCTCCAGCCGGTTAGGCGTCGCGTTCTGAGCATCCAAGAGACATTGTGGATTGCCGGTGAACGAAGTCTGTGAAGGTTTGGGAGTCTACCTTGAAGACTTACCAGAGTGATTGGGCGAGGTCTATGTGACCTTAGCTCAAGGAGAATACGGTGAGGACTGGGTGTCCTGAGCTGCGTGTTCAGGACTGGGTGTCCGGGACTGTGTGTCCTAAGGTTTAAATACCTAGCCGCTCCAACCAGACGTACAGTTGTCACATCAACTGGAACTAGTCCAACAAATCATTGTCTTCAACGAGTCACTGGTTTCATCTTCACTTCACTTTACTTACTATTACTCCTTGTGAAGTCATTGTATGTTTGCACTATCATTTGTCTTCACTGAGTGACTGTGTGTTCTGTTTGGCTTCACAATATCTTCCTACCTGATCCTTACTACCTAGCTGCTATTTAGTCTTTGTGCTTTCACTTCATTGAATACTTTACTATGGTTTGCCTAGTGTAGTCTACCTTCCGCTGCATGGTAATAGGTTTAATTTTTATCGTTTGTCTTCAAAACTTCTATGTTCTAAAGACTTTCATAAAAATCGCCTATTCACCCCCCTCTAGTCGATATAACGCACTTTCAATTGGTATCAGAGCAAGGTGCTCCCCTTGTTCTGTGTGATTCGGTTTAACCACCTGGAGTTTTAGCTATGTCGACTGCAGGGATAATTAAAGTCTCCGCTGCGTGCCCCGTCTTTGATGGAACTGAATATCCCTACTGGAAGAATAAGATGCGCATGCATCTTGAAACCATTGACGTCGACCTATGGTATGTCGTCGAGAACGACGTTCCCAAGGCTGGAGAAGGTGTCACTGCTGCTGATGTCAAGAAATTCGTTCAACTGGACTCTACTGCCAAGAATATCATCTGTGGTCATCTGACCAAAGGACAGTATGGCCGTGTGAGTGCTTTGAAGACATCCAAGCTGGTCTGGGACTGGCTCTCCAAGGTCAATGAAGGCATCTCAACCCAGAGAGATCAGAGAATCAGTGTCCTTTGCAACCTCTTCAACCGCTTCAAGCGAAATGACAATGAGAATGTCCAGCACACATTTGACCGACTCACTGACATCACAAATGAGCTTCAAGCCCTCGGCGCCACTGAGATCACCAAACACGAAGTCGTCAAGACGCTGCTGAGATCACTTGATAGTTTGTTTGACATCCTGGCCCTGATGATTCAAGAACGTCCTGATTTCAAGACACTCGATCCGTCTGACATACTTGAGAGGCTCAACACACATGAGTTTCAGCTTTCGGAGAAAAGAGATATCTATGGTCCAAACTATGGGCGAACTCGTGCCTTGAAGGCAAAATCTGTCTCCTCATCTGAAGAAGAATCTGACAGCAGTTCTGATGATCCTGAAGATATTGGAAGGGAACTTGCTATGCTTGTCAAGAAGTTCCAAAAATTCACCAAGAAGAAAGGCTTCAGAAAGTCTTCCCGATCAAGTTCAAGGAATGATGAAGCTCCTGCTCATGACTACAAGAAGAAAACATGTCACAAGTGCAAGAAACTTGGCCACTTCATCTCTGAGTGTCCATAGTGGGACAATGAGAACAAAAAGAAGAAGAAGAGCAAGGAATATGACTCTGACGACAAGAAGAAGAAGAAGAAATACTCAAAGTCTTCTTCCAAGTCTTCCTCAAAGTATTCATCACACAAGAAGAGCTCATCTGGCAAGGCACGTGCGTTTGTTGGCAAGGAAATGGATTCAGAGGAGGAGTCTGCTTCAGAGGAGGCGGAGGTGGAGTCTGAGGAGGAATCCGACTCAGGCGTCGCAAGTCTGGCTAAAGCATACGTTGCCAAGTCCATCTTCAACACTGAAGACAATGACTTCATCACCGACACCGATGCAAATGACAAGGACTACTCCGCTTATACCTACTGCTTCATGGCACGCGGTGCCAAGGTAAACACACGCACTACTCACTATCAAACATCTAGTGACGATGACTCTGATTGTGGTTCAAAACCTAGCTACAAAACACTTGCTAAAATTGCAACTGAACAACAGAAAGCTATGGAACATATTCAAAAACTGTTAGACAGAAGCGATGATCTGTTAGGTGCTGAAATGACTCGATCTGAATCCTTAATTGAAGACATAAAAAATCTTCACGTCAAGTATCAGGAACTTGAAAGTCGTCATGAAACTCTCTCAACAACTCATGAAAAGCTTTCCTATGATTATCTTCAAAGGAAGCAAGATCTTGAGAAATTGAGAGCGGTTCATGAAGATCTTCAAATGGAAAACGAGTCACTTCGCGGCAAACAGATCAGTCCCGCTCAAGAAGGATTTGAACCACCATGTCTTAAATGCATTGAGCGTGATAATGCTACTTCTGTTGCTGAATGTTCTACTGCTACTGTTGTTGCAATATCTTCAACTGATGTGGTAACTAACCCCTCTGCTGAGGATACCACCGCTATTGCTGATGAGAATGCTAGGTTGAAGACATTGCTTGAAACAGGGATGTACAAAAGTCTTAAAGGGCATCAGACGCTATGTGATGTCCTGAAAATGCAGATTCTGAACCGAAACCCTAGGAAAGAGGGTGTAGGGTTCGTAAGGAAAATGAATGCAGATGGCTCTGACTGGAAACCTGAGCAGTACCCCAAAACCATGTGGGTTGCTGCAAAGGAACCTTCAGCAGATCCATCCAATCTATCTGGCTTCACTTGTGCTAACCCCATTATCATTGATGAATCCTTTGATACAAACTATATACTGTTTAAGAATCAGAATGGTGAAGTATTTGCCAGGTACATTGGTACTAACTGCAGGAATGGACCACCTATGAAGAAGATCTGGGTTCCGAAAAGGTGTCTGGAGAGTCTTCCTGTGAATGTCATCATGACACCTCACGTGAAGAAGACAAACCTCAGACCAAAGGCTTCATACGGTCCAAAGGCTTCATACAGACAGAGGACTCACCTGAGTCGCACTAACGCAAATGTTTTGCAGGGAAATCATACTCAGGCATATGAATATGAGAGCGGTTCATCAAACCGCCATGTTCATAAGACCAAGAACTATTCTGCTTATTCTTATGAGTACTATTGTCCGCCTGGAAGACTGTTTGCTAAGGCTTCAAAGCCAAAATTTTCAGATGCTGCACTTAGACTTATTGCTTCTAAGCCACCCTTGAAGATGTGGGTGGTTAAGAAGGCTTAACTCTCTTTTGCAGGGAAAGGTCTCCAGCAAAAAACCAAAATCGTCTGACGCTATTGCTGGGGACCTTAAACATCTTGTAGGGCGCAAGATCAAATGCCCAAATGGTCTTACTATGTACTTCATACCTGAATCGCTTGCTACTCTCCCTATTAGTCCTAACCTGGATCTAAGCTTTCATAACCCACTGGTTCGTCAAATGTTTTTGCTTCACAATGCTCTTGGTGAAGCCTATCCCCCTAACTGCACTGTAGGGTACGACACCAGCATCTTCAGAATGGATTATTGACAGTGGGTGTACAAATCACATGACTGGCAAAAGAAGTCTTCTTATGGACTCAACCTTACGTCCATCCCACAAGAGCCACATCACATTTCCTGACACTGGTAAAAGTAAGGTATTGGGTCTAGGTAGAGTTGCAATCTCAAGGGATCAACACATGGATAAAGTCATGCTTGTTGAATCCCTTGGCTTCAACTTAATGCCTGTCTCAATGCTTTGCGATTTGAACATGATCATAATGTTTGGAAAATATCGTTGCCTTGTACTAATGGAATCTGACAAGTCTCTAGTGTTTGAAGGGTATCGAAAAGATGATTTGTACGTGGTAGATTTCTCAGCAGGGCCACAGCTTGCAGTATGTCTTCTAGCAAAGGCTTCAGAATGCTGGCTCTGGCATCGGAGGCTTGGACATGCTGGCATGAGGAACCTCCACACCCTTGCGAAGAAGAAGCATGTCATAGGCATCGAGGGCGTCAAGTTCAAGAAAGACCACTTATGCGGTGCCTGTGAAGCAGGGAAGATGACGAGGGCCAAACATCCCTTCAAGACAATCATGACTACTACTCGACCCTTCGAACTGCTTCACATGGATCTTTTCGGTCCCACTCATTACTCAACTCTAACTACTACTGCTTGCCTCTATGGCTTCGTTATTGTTGATGATTATTCTAGATATACTTGGGTGCACATAATCCTTTACAAGACTGAAGTGCAGGATGTCTTCAGACGCTTCGCCAATCGAGCTATGAACAATTTTGGCGCCAAGATAAAGCACATCAGAAGTGACAATGGCACTGAATTCAAGAACACTGGCCTTGATACATATCTTGATACCTTGGGCATCACACATGAATTCTCAGCCCCGTACACGCCACAGCAGAATGGCGTCGTTGAACGCAAGAACAGAACACTAATTGAGATGGCCAGAACGATGCTAGATGAATACAAGCCCCCAAGAAAATTCTGGCCCGAAGCCATTGATACTGCATGCCATACAATCAATCGTGTTTATCTTCACAAGCTACTGAACAAGACATCTTATGAGCTCCTTACTGGCAAGAAGCCAAATGTCAGTTACTTCAGAGTATTTGGCGCAAGGTGCTGGATCAAGGACCCACATCACACCTCAAAATTTGCACCAAAAGGACATGAGGGTTTTATGCTTGGATATGGAAAGGATTCGCACTCCTACAGAGTCTTCAATCTCTTTCATTACAAAGTGGTTGAAATAGTGGATGTGCGGTTCGATGAGACCAACGGTTCACGAAGAGAGCAGCTGCCAAATGTGCTAGATGAAGATCCATCCAGTGAATCAATCAAGCTAATGGGAACTGGAGAAATTATACCTTCTGAAGCTCATCCTGAAGAAGAACTTTTCATTTCAGCACCTGATCAACATGAAGACAATGCTCAGCCTGAAGACATTCCTTCCAACAACGACAATGAACAGCAAGAGCAAAGTCTTCGCCCTGTACATCCTCGCGTTGCCAATGAAGTGCAGATTGAAAGAATAATTGATAGCATCAATGCACCTGGTCCACTCACTCGTTCAAGGGCAACTCAGCTAGCAAATTTCTGTGGGCACTTCGCATTCGTCTCAATATCAGAACCCAAGAAAGTTGAAGAAGCCTTCATGGAACCTCAATGGATTCAAGCTATGCACGAAGAGCTTCAACAGTTTGAGCTGAATAATGTATGGGAACTGGTTAAGCGTCCTGATCCACGGAAGCACAATATAATAGGCACCAAATGGATATACCGCAACAAGCAAGATGAGCATGGTCAAGTTGTCAGAAACAAAGCTCGTCTCGTTGCTCAAGGATATACTCAAGTGGAAGGCATTGACTTCGATGAAACATTTGCTCCTGTGGCTAGACTTGAAGCCATACTCATACTTCTGGCCTATGCAAATCATCATAACATACTTCTATATCAAATGGATGTGAAGAGTGCCTTTCTCAATGGCAAGATTGAAGAAGAAGTGTATGTTGCACAACCTCCTGGCTTTGAAGATCCAAAACATCCTGACATGGTATACAGGCTCAACAAGGCACTGTATGGCCTCAAACAAGCCCCTCGGGCCTGGTATGACACACTCAAATACTTCCTAAAGAGCAAAGGCTTCATACCTGGTTCCCTAGATCCCACACTTTTCACGAAGACATATGATGGTGAACTGTTTGTGTGCCAAATATATGTGGATGACATTATCTTCGGCTGCACCAATCAGAAGTACAGTGAAGAGTTTGGATAGATGATGCAAGAGCAATATCAGATGTCCATGATGGGGGAGCTAAAGTTCTTCCTCGGTCTTCAAATACGACAACAACGCAATGGCATCTTCATATCTCAAGAGAAGTATCTCAAAGATTGCCTGAAGAAGTTTGGTATGCAAGACTGCAAAGGCTTCACAACACCAATGCCAGCCAAACATCATCTGGGTCCTGACGACAATGGTAAAGAGTTCGATCAAAAGGTATACCGCTCCATGATTGGTTCTTTACTTTATCTATGTGCATCTAGGATAGATATTATGCTTAGTGTTTGCATGTGTGCTCGATTTCAAGCGGCACCAAAGGAGTCGCATCACTTAGCTGTGAAGCGAATTCTTCGATATTTGGCTCACACCCCAACTCTAGGATAATGGTATCCAAAGGGCTCAGAGTTTGATCTGGTTGGATTCTCGGATGCTGATTATGCTGGTGACAAAGTTGATCACAAGTCTACATCAGGCACATGTCACTTTCTGGGACGATCACTTGTATGTTGGTCTTCAAAGAAGTAGAACTATGTATCTCTCTCCACTGCTGAATCTGAATACATTGCTGCTGGATCTTGCTGCGCTCAGCTTCTGTGGATGAAGCAAACACTCAAGGACTATGGCATTCATCTGAAGCAAGTGCCACTTTACTGCGACAACGAAAGCGCCATCAAGATTGCCAACAACCCAGTTCAGCACTCGAAGACAAAACACATTGAAATTCGTCATCACTTTCTCAGAGATCATGTTGTGAACGAAGACATTGATATCATGCACGTCAACACTGAAGAGCAATTGGCAGATATCTTCACCAAGCCCTTGGATGAGAAGAGGTTTTGCAAGTTACGGTGTGAGCTAAATATCCTGGAATCCTCAAATGTCCTGTGATCAGGCACACATCCTAACCCTTATGCATATTGATGACTTAAGATGTGCAACACATGAAGTAAAGTATATCTTCAATCAATGAAGACATACATTCTAAGTGTGAATACATTAATGTGGAATTTGACTTCAGAGCGCCACGATAATTGTGCGCCGTGTCTGGGTCTAATACTTCCTATACGGTGGGTAACGCCACCACCAAACGTTCTATTTTGAAGTGTTTCACTCATGGCGTTACCTTGCAATGTCTTCACATTTGGTTTGGCTTCGATCTCAACATATTTTCATGATTATCTTCACTATGTTGATTATATATATATATATATACTAGTGTTCTGTCCTCTATAGCATTCACTTATAGCTATGTCTTCGTGTTGAATCTTTTGAACTAAGTGAATGTGATCGGACCCTAATCTCTCTATGCTTTCTATCTCAAACTCTATCTCTCCAAGTCATATGCATTCTATTGAAACTGTCAAATGTCTTCTCTGCGTCCTTGTCAGCAGAAGATACAGAGACAACCATTAAGTCCGTTTTCAATGCTCATTCCTCCACATGAAATCCGGAGAAGTAGGAACGACCACCCGACAATTCAGGCGTGCGTGGGACGTGGAACGAACCCCAAAATTCCGCATAATGGCCACGTGTTCCTCAGATGCGAATCGCCAGGGGCACCTGAGTAATAGCACAGTGCCGCCCCTGTACCTATAAATACACACTCACAACGGTCATTATCTCTTCTTCCACCCTCGCACGAACCCTAGCGCCACCACTAGCCCTCGACGACGCCGGCGACGAAGCGCTTCGCTGCTGCAACCTCTCCGACGCCGTCTTCACGCCGACCGCGGACATCGTCCTCTCCGCCGTCGCCGTAGGTGTCCTCCGTCGCCAAGTTAGGGCATGGAAGATCGAACTGCTCGGCCTCATCTTACACTCCGTCTAGCAGTTCTTAGTGTGGTAAATAAAACTTCCTCTTTTTACAGCACCATTGATCCTATGGATTTGTCACTTTCTACCACAAGCAGTTTCTGTTCACACAAGCTAGATCTCTCTCATACCGCATCTCATAACATGCCTAGTATATTCACTTGTGCTTCACAAAGTAGTTAGATTCCTCACTTGTACTGATCTGTGGATTCGTACAAATCTGGAACCAACTTCTTATCTATGAGTGAATGTCTTCGCACGATGAGGTCAATGTCTTCTAAACTGATTTATCTTCAAAATCTTCTGAGAATGCATATGACCTCTTCCCCTTCCCTCGCACCTTAATGCTGTCACAGGTACACGTCCGTGGGAGAATCCTTTGGTTCTCATAGTCTGCATTCATTTGCAGAATTCTTACAGCATCACATAAATTCTCCCGAAGCCAGTTCCTGTTGGTCCAGCAAATGAAAACCTTTGAAGCCTTTGAACGTCTTGAAGCCTTTCAAGTTAAAGTTTATGGCTTCAGAGAAAGTAGCAAGGAAGGGTGGCAGAAAGCGTCGTGGTGAGACCTCCAGAGATCTGCCAGATGAACTCTCAGAAATGTACAAGACAGATCCTGAACAGGATTATAGTCAGCGCAAGACCCGAATCCAATGGATTCGAAGATATTGGGCAGAATAATGGTTCAAATACAGATTTGTGACCCAGGAGTATGCTGAGAAAAATGCCATCAAGAGACCGTGGGGAGACATCCTATTCAAGAATCTTCTACCCAGGTCCAGAGATGAAGCCATTGCTCAAGGCTTCTATCCATGCATGGTCCATGGACCACAGCCTGCTGATGCACACTCGTCGTCACTGCTATGGTGTCGTGACGAAAATCTGTTCAAGCGCAACTTCCAGTTTGCTCAGAACTCAGCAAAGCAGAACAAGAAGACTTTTGGGTTAGACTTCAACCCTGGTCCCTCATCTCCAAGGGCAGATGGCACACGACATGCAGAACCCAATGTCATCGGCCCTTTCGCCAACCTTGAAGGCCTCATCACCTACATCTTGGTTCAAGGGACTGCAGTGAATGAGCCTGCAGCTGACACTGAGTCTGATGACGCGCCTGTAGTGCCGAAGCCAAAGCAGTTGAAGAAGCCAAAAGCTTCAAAGACGGCCCCTTCACCAAAAATTTCAAGGGCGAAGCCATTGGCAACTGCACCTCCTGAAGACAGTGTGCAGTCTGAAGATTTATCACGCGTCTCCAAGCCCCAGAAGGCCAAGATGCCTCTGTCTCACACTGGCAAAGAGCTAACAGCTGCTGCCATTCTGCGCAATGACGACATTGATCTGTCAAGTGATGAAGATCTTATAGATGACGCTCTTGAGCAACTCATCAAGAGCAAAGAAGAAGCAGAAATTTCAAAGATCCGCCTCTCTTTGATGTCACCATCATCCACAACTTCATTGACGAGTGGTTTGACACGCCAAACATCAGCTTTGAAGATCTGCAGCTACCCATTGGCCTCAGTGTCGCCTTCTAAGGCGCCATTGCTTCAGAACTTGCTATTGCCCAGCGCATTGTTGAACTGAAGCAGAAGATTGACTATGAAAAGGCTCAGTTCAAGAAGCATATGGCCAAGCTCAGCGTGCAAGAAGTGAAGAACTTCAAGACAATGATGCACGAGCTCAAGGAAGCCTTTGTGAAGAAGCGTGCAGAAGCTCAGGGTTCGCGTGAGCGCATGAAGAATCTGGCTGACAGATGTGTGCAAGCCTATAATGAGGCTGAGAAGCGCAAGGCACTTGGGTGTCCTGGCATCGACCCCAGGATGGCGGCAAAGAGGAAGAAGAAGCCTGCTATGGCTGAATCTGATGCACCAAGGCAAGAAGCAGTTCCAATTGTCTTCCCAACTAGACTGACTGGCTCGAAAAGCCGGTCAACAGCTTCAGAGCTCAAGAAGACAAGGACTGCTAAGGCTGAAGCCAGGAAGAGGAAACACTCTGAAGCCTCTCCTACTGCCCCCTCCAAGAAGAAGAGGAAGACCAAGAAAGCTCGGGCTGCTTCCACAGAGCCCTTGATAGTCGACCCCATTTCTATGGTCTATCCTGAAGCTGAACGACAACTGACAATTCATGAGCCTGCTTCCATAGAGGCTCATGAAGCTGAAGACATTCCAGCAGCTGATCCCATCGCTGCTGAAGACATTGGTCAACATAACAATGTAGAAGATGATGCAGTCCTTCCTTAGCATGAAAACAGTGAACTCATCAGCATTGGTCGTCCACTGATGCCAATTGCACAGGATGCTTCATGGGCGGATCACCCACAAGAGGAAGAAGACTATGAGGCCCAGCCCACACCAACTCCACAGGCGTCGTCTGCGTTTCGCAGGCTTCGCAAAGGTCCAAGGCCTCAAGTCTCTGCTGAAGACATTCCGGTTGCATCAACCGCAGAAGAAGGAGTCCCACAAGATCCCACTCCCCTGTCCCACCAAGAAGCAGTTCTCCAGGAGAATGTGCTTGTGACCGACCCTCTAGCTAGTCAAGTGGAGGATGAAAATCATGAGGCTGCCACAACCACCAATGAAGCTAATGTGGAGCCCTCCCCAGCAAAAGCTTCAGAAGACAGCGAAGCCACTGATCCCGCCACTTCTGTTCCTGAGTCTGCTGCCGGTCCCCAGTTCAACTATCATGTTGAGCACAGGCCTCAGGTCCAGAAGCCAATCCCAAGACTGCCAAGGTTTCCAGGTCCTGCATCAGCACCTGGCTCCTTCAACATCAATGGCTTCAGGGCAGACAACATGTTCTTCAATAGCTCCAGGAACCCCTACTCAAGGGAAAGGATATCATCTGGTCAGTTCTGGAGCTATCCTCAGCGAAGCTATTACTCTTGCATTCTGTACAACCAAGGTCGCATCTTCCCACACAAGCGCCTTGATGTTGAAGCTATAGCTGGTCTGCCCTGTTTGGAAGAAGCTTTAGATTGCTTCAAGGAAGTTGGACTGCTGCCATTCATTACTGACGAAGAGCATTGGAATGAAGAGCTGCTGCTTCAATTCTATGCCACACTTCACATCAGAGGGTACAACAGAGATCCGAAGACTTGGGTCCTGGAGTGGATGACTGGCAACGTTCATCACGAAGCCAATGCATTTGACATCATTGAGCTCACTGGCTTGCCCACTCCTGGCGATCTCTTTGAGCAAGGCTGTCAGCTGCATGCTGAAGCTATTGAGAGCATCTTTCAGCGGCCAGAACCTGATATGAGTCAGATGCTCAGCATGATGAATCCATTGCCCCAAGATGCTGCTTATCCCACAGAGTTCTTCGTTGAAGACCTTGAGTATCTGCCAAGAACCATCTATCACATCATCAGGAGAACTCTCTAGCCTATCAAAGGGCACTCTCCAAATGCCAAGCTTCAGGGTGCAATGAAGACTTTGGTCTTCTATATACTTCATGGCAAATGCTTCAATGCACATGACTTCTTCATACGCCAACTTGCTGCATCAGGCATTGATCTGTTTGGTTTGAAGTTCTACGCCCCTTGGGTCATGCGGCTGATCAAGCTACGCTCCGCCATCTCGTATCAGCCCTCAGCCCGCAACCATCGGATCTTCTTGCCTGACGTGGACATGTCTACTGAAGCCATATATTCTGAGCCTGCCAAGCAACCTCTAAGTCTTCAGAATGCAGAACATCAAAGTTTTACTCAGAATGTTGACGGAGTTGAAGCAGTTTCTCAGGTGTATCCTTTGGCTGGCACTACACATGCACCACACCCTGCTTCCGTTGAAGCCACCGACAGTGCCACTGCTCCAAGACCCAAGAAGCGCACTCGTGTTCTCAACGACCGAGAGCTTCTTGTGGCTCTACATCAGAAACATGATAGGCATCATGACTGGCTGAAGCGTCAGATGAAAAGCCTCTTGGTGGATGTTAATCGCACTCGGAATCTTGCCACCAAGAATGCTTTCGTTGCCCATGAAACCTGTCGCCGCACATGGAAAGGGCTCACGATGATGTGTTCTGAAGTTGATCTTCAAGAAGATGGCTTCACTGAGAGATTCAAGTTTGACTCCACACCTCCTCGAAGGGCTGTGCTGCTAGGAACTCCATCCCTTGAAGACTCTGAGTTCTCTTCCTCTGCTGCCACAGTGACTACCAGAATTATTGAGGAAGAAGACGATGTTACTTCACCGCCACCTCCTTCAGCACCTCCAAGCTCTTCTGCACCGCCAAACAACACCAACAACCCTGCTACTTCACCTACTCCTCATGGGAACGAGTAGAGGCTCTATGTCTTCAAACCTTTTTGGTCATTCCTGACAAAAGGGGGAGAAGCATATGAGATTGATAGTCTTCAAGCGGGTCCATATGGGCGGGTGCTTTATATTTTGCTTCGTGCTTACAACTCTCGTTTTTGCTACATTTGGTTCTTATGAGTTGTAACACTTAAACTAGATGGTCGTCTGCTACTTATTTGCCACCTTGTTTTGCGAAGATAAATTCCGCATGTGCGACGATAAATTCCGCACTTAGCTCATTCTGTAGATGTTCATTTTCCATTATGCATGTCATTATCTTCATATACTTTCACATGCATAGTGGATTGTCATCATAAGTTGAAGTGGATCTCCACAAGTACAACCTGCCATGTGCATTTGCATTCCAAAAGCAAATTAACTCATATGCACATCTTCAGGGGGAGCCCTTGCAACTTATGAAGATAATTCCTTATTCTTTACAATTTCACAAATTATATTCCCCGTTGAAAACTTCAACTAGTTTGTTATCAATCACCAAAAAGGGGGAGATTGTAAGTGCTTCTAGTGCCACCCCTAGTTGGTTTTGGAGTATTGACGACAAACCTAGTTGAGGGACTAATGTGTTTGTGAGAATTGCAGGATAACATAGGTAGAAGTCCCTCATTGATTCGGTTTTACTACCAGAGATGACCCCTAAAAATGTATGAAGACATTGAAGTCAAAGGTGGTATATGAAGATATTCACATTGAAGACTATGACAAGAGAAGACACGATATGAAGCCTATGGGGCTCGAAGACTTAGATCTTTCGTAGTTCTTTTTCTTTTTGTTGAGTCATAGGAACCACCATACTGTTAAGTGGGGTCCAAGAGAACCAGTCAGAATGACTGAAGTGATGCCTAAACCAAAAACCTATGTCTTTGAGTGAAGACTATGAGAGCGAATCTTGTCTAGAGTCGGACAATTCAGCTTTGCTTGTAGCCCAAGTAAAGTTGCCGTCTGAGTTTGAAATCTGACCGTTGGAACATGTGTCAGTTCCTTAGTGACCCAGGGTCATTTCGGACAAATCAGGTCGGGTTGCCAAGTGGCTATAAATAGCCCACCCCCTACAACCATAAATGGTTGGCTGCTCAGATTGAAAGTACGACTTTTGTCGTTTGAGAGCAACCCACCTCGAAGCCTTTGAGAGAGAATTCCTTGTAAGGATAAAGCCCTAACCACCAGAGCCAAAGAGAATTGGGCATCACTTAAGTCTTCTTGTTTGTGTGATCTGAAGACTTATTACACTTGAGGACTGTGCATCCTCCAGCCGGTTAGGCGTCGCGTTCTGAGCATCCAAGAGACATTGTGGATTGCCGGTGAACGAAGTCTGTGAAGGTTTGGGAGTCTACCTGGAAGACTTACCAAAGTGATTGGGCGAGGTCTATGTGACCTTAGCTCAAGGAGAATACGGTGAGGACTGGGTGTCCTGAGCTGCGTGTTCAGGACTGGGTGTCTGGGATTGTGTGTCCTAAGGTTTAAATACCTAGCCGCTCCAACCAGACGTACAGTTGTCACAGCAACTGGAACTGGTCCAACAAATCATTGTCTTCAACGAGTCACTGGTTTCATCTTCACTTCCCTTTACTTACTGTTACTCCTTGTGAAGTCATTGTATGTTTGCACTATCATTTGTCTTCACTGAGTGACTGCGTGTTCTGTTTGGCTTCACAATATCTTCCTACCTGATCCTTACTACCTAGCTGCTATTTAGTCTTTGTGCTTTCACTTCATTGAATACTTGACTATGGTTTGCCTAGTGTAGTCTACCTTCCGCTGCATGGTAATAGGTTTAATTTTTATCGTTTGTCTTCAAAACTTCTATGTTCTGAAGACTTTCATAAAAATCGCCTATTCACCCCCCTCTAGTCGATATAACGCACTTTCACATACTTCTCTTGTTGAGGAACAAACTTCGTCTTGGGGTATTGATCTTCTTCCCACTCAACTCCATTGGCATTGAACTTTCGTTCAAAACCAACACCTTGGTTCTTCCGATGCCTTCCTTGCTTGCATACAATTTCCTCGAATTGCTTACTCCCGGCAAGGCTCTTGTAAACACCTTTCTCTATAATTCCCTTCAATAAGCTATTTTCTTGCTCAAGTGTAACTTGGCTAAGAGAATCATTAGTGGAATCAAGAGAACTACTAGAAGCAACAACATTGGATTTAACATGATTATTGTTACTACTAGAGGAAGAATCTTCCTTGTTCTTGTTACTAGACTTGACTTGAGGCATGTAAGTGGATAAGAGTAAACGCTTGGCAATGTAAGAAGAACTTTTCTTGCGAAGATCATCATTGATTGCCTTCAAGAACTCATGCTCTTGCTCAAGGTTGAGCTTTTCAAAGCGTAATTTCTCATGAGTCCTTAAAAGTTCTCCATGATCTCCTAAGATAGTTTCATGAGCTAACTTAAGAGTGTTTAGTTCTTTAGTTAGAGACTCAATCTTCTCCTTATCATTGTCATTCGTTTCATCTTGATTAGCATGATTAATTGATGTTTCATCATAGTATTAATCACTAGAGTTGTCAACAAGTAAATCATCATCACCTAACAAGTCATCTTCATCACTATTGAAATCAACATACTCGGGGTGTGATACCTTTGGACCTTTGGCCATGAAGCATCTTCCAATTCCTTCATTTTGTGAATCAAATATGTCGTAGGAGTTGGTTGACACAAGTGCTAGACCGGCAACACCTTCATCTTGAGTATATTCGGAGTCGGAGTGATAGCTTCTCTCAGAGTGATTGTCGGAGTCGGAGCCGGATACCCATTCACCAACATGAGCTTGATGTCTTCGTTTTGTGTAGCTCCTTGATGACTTGTCCTTTCTTTCCGAATCCTTGCTTCTCCGTGAGGGTCTTCGTTCATAACGATCATCTCTACTCCTTCTTTCTCTAGGTGGTGATTCTTCTCTTCTACTTCTTCTTTTTGGAGAATCTTCTCTTCTTTTGTGGGGTGCCGTACACTCATTGGAATAGTGTCCGGGCCTTCCACAATTGTAGAAGTTTCACTCTCGACTAGAAGATCTTTTGTCGTTGTAGGACCTTGACTTGGAGCTTCTCTCTTTGCTTATACTCTTGTAAAATTTGTTGAAGTTCTTCACCATTAAGCTCAATTCTTCATTGAAGGTTTGTTTCTCACTTGATGATGTGGGGGCTTCGCATGAAGCTTTGTAAGCACCACTTGATTTGTTGTGAAGTTCCTCCTTATCCTTGAGTGACATCTCATGAGCAACAATTCTTCCAATGACTTCCGTTGGCTTGAGATCTTTGTAATTGGACATCATTTGAATCAATGTGAACACGGTATCATATTTTCCATCCAAGGCTCTTAGGATCTTCTTGATGATGAATCTGTCGATCATCTCTTCACTTCTTAAGCCGGCAATCTCATTTGTGATAAGAGCAAGCCTAGAGTACATTTCAGCGACACCTTCACCATCCTTCATTTTGAACTTGTCAAGTTGACTTTGAAGCACATCCAACTTGGATTCCTTCAAGGAGTCGGTACCTTCATGCATGTCAATCAAAGTATCCCAAATTTCCTTTGCATTCTCAATACGGCTGATTTTGTTGAATTCTTCGGGGCACAATCCGTTGAAGAGGATATCACAAGCTTGAGCGTTGTATTGCAACATTTTCAACTCTTCCGCGGTGGCTTCACGATTCGGTTCTCTCCCGTCAAAAAATTCACCTTGCAAGCCAATACACACAATAGCCCAAATGGCGGGGTTATGTCCAAGAATATGCATTTTCATCTTACGCTTCCAACTAGCAAAATTAGTACCATCAAAGTAAGGACCTCTACGGTGATAATTTCCCTCGCTAGACGCCATACTCTCCTAGGTTGTGAAACCAAGGCTATGACCACCAAAAGCTATGGAAATCAAAGCAAATGGAGACCAAAGCTCTGATACCACTTGTAGGATCGAAAGTATGTCTAGAGGGGGGTGATTAGACTACTTGACCAATTAAAAATCTATCCTTTTCCCAATTTTAGTCTTTGGCAGATTATAGCTATCTTAGCACAAGTCAAGCAATCTCAACACAATTCAAGCAAGCATGCAAAGAGTCTATGAGCAGCGGAAAATAAAGCATGCAACTTGCAAGAATGTAAAGGGAAGGGTTTGGAGAATTCAAACGCAATTGGAGACACGGATATTTTTGTCATGGTTCCGATAGGTGGTGCTATCGTACATCTATGTTGATGGAGACTTCAACCCACGGAGGGTAACGGTTGCGTGAGTCCACGGAGGGCTCCACCCACGAAGGGTCCACGAAGAAGCAACCTTGTCTATCCCATCATGGCCATCGCCCATGAAGGACTTGCCTCACTAGCGGTAGATCTTCACGAAGTAGGCGATCTCTTTGCCCTTACAAACTCCTTGGTTCAACTCCACAATCTTGTCGGAGGCTCCCAAGTGACACCTAGCCAATCTAGGAGACACCACTCTCCAAGAAGTAACAAATGGTGTATTGATGATGAACTCCTTGCTCTTGTGCTTCAAATGATAGTCTCCCCAACACTCAACTCTCTCTCACAGGATATGGATTTGGTGGAAAGAAGATTTGAGTGGAAAGCAACTTGGGGAAGGCTAGAGATCAAGATTCATATGGTGGGAATGGAATATCTTGGCCTCAGCACATGAGTAGGTGGTTCTCTATCAGAAAATGTGTATTGGAAGCGTAGGTAAGTTCTGATGGCTCTCTCCATGAATGAAGAGTGGGTGGAGAGGTATATATAGCCTCCACACAAAAACTAACCGTTACACACAATTTACCAATCTCGATGAGACTGAATTGAGAAACTCGGTCGGACCGATTTGGCAAACCTAGTGACCGTTAGTATTTTCGGTGGGACTGAGATGCAACTCGGTAGGACCGATATGGTTAGGGTTAGGGCATAACGTAATCTCGGTGTGACTGATTACACAAACTCGGTGGGACCGATTTTGGTAATAAGCTAACTAGAGAGTTGGTCAGGTAAACTCGGTGGGACCGATTTTCTCATTTCGGTGGGACCGAAATGTTACAAAAGGGAAACAGAGAGTTTACATTGCAATCTCGGTGGAACCGATTGCTCATCTCGGTAGGACCGAAATGTTACAAAGGGAAACAGAGAGATTACAACCCCATCTCGGTGTGACCGAGATCCCTATCGGTGAGACCGATTTGCCTAGGGTTTGTGGCAGTGGCTATGACATCTGAACTCGGTGGCGCCAGATAGAAAGAATCGGTGGGGCCGATTTTGACTTTTGGTTTGGGTCATATGTAGAAAGAATCGGTGGGGCCGATTTTGACTTTTGGTTTGGGTCATATGTGGATGTGGTAAGGTAGTTGAGGGTTTTGGAGCATATCACTAAGCACTATGAAGCAAGAACCTCATCAAGCAACACCTCATCCCTCCTTGATAGTATTGGCTTTTCCTATAGACTCAATGTGATCTTGGATCACTAAATTATAAAATGTAGAGTCTTGAGCTTTGAGCTTGAGCCAATCTTTTTGTCCTTAGTATTTTGAGGGGTCCACTTTCCTCATCCATGCCATGCCATTCATTGAGCTTTTCCTGAAATGTTAATCTTGGAATAATGTTAGCTCAATGAGCTATATGTTGTTAGGAATTACCAAAACCACCCAGGGATAGTTGCACTTTCAATCATCCTCTCCTCTTCGAGGAAATACAACGCAGTGCTCAAGAGGTAGCAGTCTCGTTCCAACATGTCAATGAGACGACGGCGAGTCCTTTTGTACAATTTCCGAACGGACGTGTAGGCCGGGGCGCCTCTTCGTGTACCGAAGCAAACTGGCAACCGTCCACCGACTCTTCGCCTTTCCCTCTCGATTTAGAACTGCTGTCACACGCTCTTCTTCCCTCCTCCATTTGCCTTCACCCTTCCTTCTGCCATAGTTCGATCATCTTCTCCATGGAGGGAACAGGCCGGAAATGACCCCGTTATTCTTGCCCCGATCTGAAAGATGATGTGGTGGGGGAACTCATTGATCGGTGCGATGTCATCACCTCGGCTAGCATGGCAGGTTCGTTCAAGACCATTCTCGACTCAACTAATAACATCATTACAAGGAACCCAAGGGTCCAGGAGTGGTTTGATCTCCCCTATCTTCTTCGTCGTGACCCTGCTGACTGGCGTGGGGACGAGGGAAGCCTCGCATTGTGCAAGGTGATGCCGCTTGATAATGATACGTATTATGTTAAGATGACATCGCTTGAGGGCAAGGCTTGGGCGGGCGCAAATGGAGATTGGGTTTTTTATATTGGGTACAACTGCGAGTGGGAACTTGTGAATGTGTACACTCATCACCGGGTTCGACTTCCAAAAATCTCAGACTGCCCAGAGGTTGAGCACACTGGTATTCTACGCACGTTCAAATACGATCATGGTGACTGTCTTCTACGAAAGATAGCAATTTGTCGAGTTCCCAACCGCTCTTGTCATTACAAGAACTATGGAGTTGTTGCTATCTTCGACAAGCTTGTTGTCGTCCTTCGTGGTTCGACTAGATGGATACTGCTCAAAAATCAGTTTCTATACATGAATGTGTACTGTGATGCAATTCAATACGAGGGTCTTGTGTTTGCTGCCACCACTCGTGGCACTGTTTTTGCATGGGATCCTCGTAGTTTTGGTACGTTTGTCTTCCACCGTAATTATAATTGTTCCATCCACATGCATGCGGGTTAGCAAGTTTCCCTTTACTAATTAACCTTCTTCTTGTGTTTCCAAGGTCATGTAAACATTCCAGCACTTATACTTGAAAAATTTTATAACCAAGGGGGAGATGATGATGGTGATGATCACGAGCATGAGGAACCATATACTCAGTGGCGCCTGGCAACTTATTCCGATGGATCACCTCTTCTTGTCTGTATACAGGGCACCGCTGATGTGACTAAGGAAGCATGTGTTGTCTCCTATGGTCACACTCCTCGGACCTATTCCAACATCCGTTGCAGGGTATTCGGGATGGATACTAGTGTGCTAGCGCCATCACCTTCTCCCTGGTACATTATTGATAATCTTGGAGAAAACTCGCTCTTCCTTGGAGAAAACTATCCAATGATGGTGAAAGGCGATCCAACTACTATTGACACAACGTTACTACCATTTATGAGAAGCAATTGTATCTATACCTCGGACATTGCGGTGGTTCCCTTCCCTGGTCGTGATATAGTAGGCCGCTTCAGCCTGGATGATCAGTCCTGTGTTGGTCTCGAGATTGACAGTAGTTGGCCCTTCCCGGAGAATCACTTGTAGTTCAAAGCAAGTGTTTCCAACGCCGAGGATTGGTTGAGTTGAAATTCATCTCATTGCTTGTTATTTGTTGTGTGATGAAAACTTTAGTATTTATAATGTATCCTCGTTGTCATTGTGGGTTGATGACCTGTTGTATGTAATAAAATGATATGCCTGTCATAAACTTACTAAATTTATGAATGGCTTTCGAGTCACTTCTCTGAGTGGGTGCTGCGACGAGGCAAAAAAATATTTTCCGAATGCATAATTGTACGTGCATTGGAACAGGTTATCGGATGAGGCCAATCAACAATAGTACACTATTTGTACTAGCTTCACATGCTGCACTATGTCTACGTCTACATATGTAATACAACAAGTTTTAAACTTGAGACCTGCCACCCACCCTCACAAAGAACACTTTTTAACCTAGCACGAACTCCAGGAATTTGGCCACAGTGTGAGGTGGGCCATATGTTAATGTGTTCGCTGTACATAACCAGCACCTCAAATCCTCGATACTACTAGTACTGTATAGTAGGGTGGCATGGGCCAGAACAAGCATTCACGTCCAGGAGTACGGCACACGCCACCAGCACGACTTCCATTTGACACCATATTTCTTGGAGTCCATGCTACAGTTATCTCTTCAACCTCGTCGTTTCTCTAACTCAGCCATCGCGCGGCGGGCGAGGTGGGGGTTTACCGATAGTCAGTTTCCTCAACTGCGGTCCCACTTGTAAGGCCAACTCCAACGCACGACCCCAAACGGACCTCCGTTTTGCCTGGATTCTGTCCGTTTGGGTAGGGTAATGTGGTCGTGTCCGGGCCATTTCTCGGATGCGGTGGCCGTGCGCCCAACGCGCGGACTCATCCCGGCCGCGTACATTTTTCTTTGCAAGCACATATCTTTTTTCATCATTGATTTTTGCTACATGGAAATACATCACCAAAATTTGACTAGAAAAGCAAGACCAAAGAAAACAAGAACCACAAGAATACATTTTAGAAGATATTCAACTTCCATAACTGCTCCTGTAAGTTGGATTAGTGCCTTCTCGATGCATTCATTGTTGATCTGCGGAGGCTTGATCTTGCGTGCTTCTTTCTTCTTCGAGTGTAAAGAAGTAGACGTTGCTTCCTCGCATCTAGTCTCATGTCTAGCCTCTATTCTATCAACAAGTGCACTAGTCTCATCTCTAGCCTCTATGCTAGCTAAAAGTGCTACAACATCTACTAAATTGCACTCTATCAATATATCGATGTACTCTTCTTCCCAATACCAAAACTTGCATCCGTTCTACATAATAAAATTTTAAGTTAGCACAACAAGTCTAATACGAGAGCACAACCGAAGCTAAAGTAGCACATACCCCATCGGTTGAGCACTTGATGAACACCCATCCGGGATGTTCTGGCGTTGTAGACACGCGGCGCAAGACCTTCTTTGGGCAGTCGTCGCACGTAATGAGTGGCAACGGTGCACCGACGAGCTTTTGGGCCAGCACCAAGCCCGGCCGACCGCCATTCATGTATCTGCCGGCGGACCGCCGACGGTGTAGATCCGAGCAGCTAGAGGAGGAGTCAGTACCTGCATGCGGCCTTACGGCCTTGCCGGGGCCTTCCGGCTCGGTGCCCAGCCAGTCCATGGCGCGGTGCGGCCTCCCACAACCGGGCGAGCTCAAGCCTGACCAGATCCACTCCAAATCTGGCCGCCGGGTGCGCAAAACACGTAGCCGTGGTTGGGTAGCTCCGGAGCGTCAAGGGAAAGGGGGCTGAGCGAGCGCATGTCCGATCTGCACATGCTGGAGTTGGCCTAGCATTGTGGCGGACCAACCGTGTGGGGGTGCCAAGTGGCTTCGCTCGTGTGGGGGACGGAAGCCATGCCGCGCGGGCGCTAGGTCTGACAGGACGGCCTTGTCGTCAGTGTGTGACCTCTGTGGCAACCGTCCGCTCCCCACTAGCCTCTTCTTCGACATGTGGTCCCGTTCCCTCATGTGAGTGAGACGACGGCTAGTCCTTTTGTACAATTTCCGAATTGATGTATATGTAGGCCGGGGCGCCTATTCGTGTACTGTGGCAACCGTCCACCGACTCTTCGTCTTTCCCTCTCAATTTGGAACTACTGTCGCACGCTCTTCCTCCCTCCTCCATTTTCCTTAACCCTTCCTTTTGCCATTGTTCGATCATCTTCTCCATGGACGGAACAAACCGGAAACGACCCCATTATTCTTGCCCCGATCTGAATGATGACATGGTGGAGGAACTCATTAATCGGTGCGACATCATCACCTCGGCTAGCATGACAGGTTCGTTCAAGACCATTCTTGACTCAACTAATAACATCATTACAATGAACCCAAGGGTCCAGGAGCAGTTTGATCTCCCCTATCTTCTTCACCGTGACCCTGCTCACAGGCGCGCGGACGACGAAGGTCTCGCCTTATGTAAGTTGGTGCCACTTGATAATGATATGTGTGATGTTAAGATGCCATCGGTTGAGGGTAAGGCTTGGGCAGGCGCAAATGGAGATTGGGTTGTTTATATTGGGTCCAACTGCGAGTGGGAACTTGTGAATGTGTACACTCATCATCGGGTTCCACTTTCAAAAATCTCAGACTGCCTAGAGGTTGAGCACACCGGTTATGACCGTACCTTCAATTTGTCAAGTTCTCGACCGCTCTTGGTATTTAATGGAATATGTAGTTTTGGAAATATGCCCTAGAGGCAATAATAAAAGCATTATTATTATATTTCCTTATTCATGATAATTGTCTTTATTCATGCTATAATTGTGTTATCCGGAAATCGTAATACATGTGTGAATAACAGACACCAACATGTCCCTAGTAAGCCTCTAGTTGACTAGCTCGTTGATCAACAGATAGTCATGGTTTCCTGACTATGGACATTGGATGTCATTGCTAATGACATCACATCATTAGGAGAATGATGTGATGGACAAGACCCAATCCTAAACATAACACAAGATCGTATAGTTCATTTGCTAGAGTTTTCCAATGTCAAAGTATCTTTTCCTTAGACCATGAGATCATGTAACTCCCGGATACCGTAAGAGTGCTTTGGGTATACCAAACGTCACAACGTAACTGGGTGACTATAAAGGTAGACTACGGGTATCTCCGAAAGTGTCTGTTGGGTTGACATGGATCAAGACTGGGATTTGTCACTCCGTATGACAGGGAGGTATCACTGGGCCCACTCGGTAATGCATCATCATAATGAGCTCAAAGTGACCAAGTGTCTGGCCACGGGATCATGCATTACGGTACGAGTAAAGTGACTTGCCGGTAACGAGATTGAACGAGGTATTGGGATACCGACGATCGAATCTCGGGCAAGTAACATATCGATTGACAAAGGGAATTGTATACGGGGTTGATTGAATCCTCGACATCGTGGTTCATCCGATGAGATCATCGTGGAGCATGTGGGAGCCAACATGGGTATCCAGATCCCGCTGTTGGTTATTGACCGGAGAGTCGTCTCGGTCATGTCTGCTTGTCTCCCGAACCCGTAGGGTCTACACACTTAAGGTTCGGTGACGCTAGGGTTGTGAAGATATGTATATGCAGTAACCCGAATATTGTTCGGAATCCCGGATGAGATCCCGGATGTCACGAGGAGTTCCGGAATGGTCCCGAGGTAAAGAATTATATATAGGAAGTGCTGTTTCAGCCAAAGGGACAAGTTTCGGGGTCACCGGTATTGTACCGGGACCACCGGAAGGGTCCCGGGGGTCCACCGGGTGGGGCCACCTATCCCGGGGGGCCCCATGGGCTGAAGGTGGAGGGAACCCAGCCCAAAGTGGGCTGGGGCGCCACCCCCCCAAGGGCCCATGCGCCTAGGGTTGGGGGGGAACCCTAAGGGGGGCGCCCCCTTGCTTGGGGGGCAAGCCCCCCACCCCTTGGCCGCCACCCCCCTAGGAGATCCCATCTCCTAGGGCTGGCCACCCCCCCTTGGCACCCCTATATATAGTTTAGGAGAGGGGAGGACTTCATACCTCAGCCTTGGCGCCTCCCTCTCTCCCCGTTACGTTTCTCCCTCGTAGTATAGGCGAAGCCCTGCTACTGTGACGCCCTGCATCCACCACCACGCCGTCGTGCTGCTGGATCTTCATCAACCTCTCCTCCTCCCCTTGCTGGATCAAGAAGGAGGAGACGTCTCCCGTCCCGTACGTGTGTTGAACGCGGAGGTGCCGTCCGTTCGGCGCTTGGTCATCGGTGATTTGGATCACGTCGTGTTCGACTACATCATCACCGTTCTTTGAACGCTTCCGCACGCGATCTACAAAGGTATGTAGATGCATCTGATGACTCGTTGCTAGAAGAACTCCTAGATGGATCTTGGTGAAACGAGTTGGAAATTTTTTGTTTTCTGCAACGTTCCCCAACAGTGGCATCATGAGCTAGGTCTATGCGTAGTTCTTCTTGCGCCAGTAGAACACAATTTGTTGTGGGCGTAGATTTGTCAACTTTCTTGCCGCTACTAGTCTTTTCTTGCTTCAGCGGCATTGTGGGATGAAGCGGCCCGGACCAACCTTACACGTACGCTTACGTGAGACCGGTTCCACCGACTAACATGCACTAGTTGCATAAGGTGGCTGGCGGGTGTCTGTCTCTCCCACTTTAGTTGGAGCGGATTCGATGAACAGGGTCCTTATGAAGGGTAAATAGAAGTTGACAAATCACGTTGTGGCTTTAACGTAGGTAAGAAGTCATTCTTGCTAGAACCCTAAATTCAGCCATGTAAAACTTGCAACAACAATTAGAGGACGTCTAACTTGTTTTTGCAGCAAGTGGTTTGTGATATGATATGGCCAAAGTTGTGATGAATGATGAATGATCTATATGTGATGTATGAGATGTTCATGCTATTGTAATAGGAATCACGACTTGCATGTCGATGAGTATGACAACCGGCAGGAGCCATAGGAGTTGTCTTTATTCTTTTATATGACCTGCGTGTCATTGAGAAACGCCATGTAAATTACTTTACTTTATTGCTAAACGCGTTAGCCATAGTAGTAGAAGTAATAGTTGGCGAGCAACTTCATGGAGACACGATGATGGAGATCATGATGATGGAGATCATGGTGTCAAGCCGGTGACAAGATGATCATGGAGCCCCAAGATGGAGATCAAAGGAGCTATGTGATATTGGCCATATCATGTCACGTTTATTATTTGATTGCATGTGATGTTTATCATGTTTTGCATCTTGTTTACTTAGAACGACGGTAGTAAATAAGATGATCCCTCATACAATTTCAAGAAGTGTTCTCCCCTAACTGTGCACCGTTGCTAAAGTTCGTCGTTTCGAAGCACGCCATGATGATCGGGTGTGATAGATCCTTACGTTCACATACAATGGGTGTAAGACAGTTTTACACATGCAAAACACTTAGGGTTAACTTGACAAGCCTAGCATGTACAGACATGGCCTCGGAACACAGAAGACCGAAAGGTCGAGCATGAGTCGTATAGAAGATGCGATCAACATGAGGATGTTCACCGACGTTGACTAGTACGTCTCACGTGATGATCGGACACGGCCTAGTTAACTCGGATCATGTAATACTTAGATGACTAGAGGGATGTCTAATCTAAGTGGGAGTTCATTAATTATTTAGATGAACTTAATTATCATGAACTTAGTCTAAAATATTTTACAATATGTCTTGTAGATCAAATGGCCCACGTAGTCCTCAACTTCAACGCGTTCCTAGAGAAAACCAAGCTGAAAGACGATGGCAGCAACTATACGGACTGGGTCCGGAACCTGAGGATCATCCTCATAGCTGCCAAGAAAGATTATGTCCTACAAGCACCGCTAGGTGATCCACCCGTCCCACAGAACCAAGACGTTATGAACGCTTGGCAGACACGTGCTGATGACTACTCCCTCGTTCAGTGCGGCATGCTTTACAGCTTAGAGCCGGGGCTCCAAAAGCGTTTTGAGAGACATGGAGCATATGAGATGTTCGAAGAGCTGAAAATGGTTTTTCAAGCTCATGCCCGGATCGAGAGATATGAAGTCTCCGATAAGTTCTTCAGCTGTAAGATGGAGGAAAATAGTTCTGTCAGTGAGCACATACTCACCATGTCTGGGTTGCATAACCGCTTGTCTCAGCTGGGAGTTAATCTCCCAGATGATGCGGTCATTGACAGAATCCTCCAGTCGCTTCCACCAAGCTACAAGAGCTTTGTGATGAACTTCAACATGCAGGGGATGCAAAAGACCATTCCTGAGTTGTTCTCAATGCTGAAATCAGCAGAGGTAGAAGTCAAGAAGGAACATCAAGTGTTGATGGTCAATAAAACCACTAAGTTCAAGAAAGGCAAGGGTAAAAAGAACTTCAAGAAGGACGGCAAGGAGGTTGCCGCGCCTGGCAAGCAAGCTGCCGGGAAGAAGCCAAAGGATGGACCCAAGCCCGAGACTGAGTGCTTTTATTGCAAAGGGAAGGGTCACTGGAAGCGGAATTGCCCTAAATACTTAGCGGACAAGAAGGCCGGCAACACCAAAGGTATATTTGATATACATGTAATTGATGTGTACCTTACCAGTACTCATAGTAGCTCCTGGGTATTTGATACCGGTGCCGTTGCTCACATTTGTAACTCACAGCAGGAGCTGCGGAATAAACGAAGACTGGCAAAGGACGAGGTGACGATGCGCGTCGGGAATGGTTCCAAGGTCGATGTGATCGCCGTCGGCACGCTACCTCTACATTTACCTACGGGATTAGTTATAAACCTCAACAATTGTTATTTAGTGCCAAGTTTGAGCATGAACATTGTATCAGGATCTCGTTTAATACGAGATGGCTACTCATTTAAATTCGAGAATAATGGTTGTTCTATTTATATCAGAGATATGTTTTATGTTCATGCTCCTATGGTGAATGGTTTATTCTTTATGAATCTCGAACGTAATACTACGCATGTTCATAATGTGAGTACCAAAAGATGTAAGGTTGATAATGATAGTCCCACATACTTGTGGCACTGCCGCCTTGGTCACATAGGTGTCAAACGCATGAAGAAGCTCCATGCAGATGGACTTTTAGAGTCTCTTGATTATGAATCATTTGACATGTGCGAACCATGCCTCATGGGTAAGATGACCAAGACTCCGTTCTCAGGAACAATGGAGCGAGCAACCAACTTATTGGAAATCATACATACTGATGTATGCGGTCCAATGAGTGTTGAGGCTCGCGGTGGCTATCGTTATGTTCTCACCCTCACTGATGACTTGAGTAGATATGGGTATATCTACTTAATGAAACACAAGTCTGAAACCTTTGAAAAGTTCAAGGAATTTCAGAGTGAGGTTGAAAATCAACGTGACAGGAAAATCAAGTTTCTACGATCAGATCGTGGAGGAGAATACTTGAGTCACGAATTTGGCACACACTTAAGAAAATGTGGAATAGTTTCACAACTCACGCCGCCTGGAACACCTCAGCGAAACGGTGTGTCCGAACGTCGTAATCGCACTCTATTAGATATGGTGCGATCTATGATGTCTCTTACCGATTTACCGCTATGTTTTTGGGGCTATGCTTTAGAGACTGCTGCATTCACTTTAAATAGGGCTCCGTCGAAATCCGTTGAGACGACACTGTATGAATTATGGTTTGGGAAGAAACCTAAGCTGTCGTTTCTAAAAGTTTGGGGATGCGATGCTTATGTCAAGAAACTTCAACCTGAAAAGCTCGAACCCAAGTCGGAAAAATGCGTCTTCATAGGATACCCAAAAGAAACTATTGGGTACACCTTCTACCTCAGATCCGAAGGCAAGATCTTTGTTGCCAAGAATGGGTCCTTTCTAGAGAAAGAGTTTCTCTCGAAAGAAGTAAGTGGGAGGAAAGTAGAGCTTGATGAAGTATTACCTCTTGAACCGGAAAATGGCGCAACTCAAGAAAATGTTCCTGAGGTGCCTGCACCGACTAGAGAGGAAGTTAATGATAATGATCAAGATACTTCTGATCAAGCTCCTACTGAAATTCGAAGGTCCACAAGGACACGTTCCGCACCAGAGTGGTACGGCAACCCTATCTTGGAAATCATGTTGTTAGATAACGGTGAACCTTCGAACTATGAAGAAGCGATGGCGGGCCCGGATTCCGACAAATGGCTAGAAGCCATGAAATCCGAGATAGGATCCATGTATGAAAATGAAGTATGGACTTTGACTGACTTGCCCGTTGAACGGCGAGCCATAGAAAATAAATGGATCTTTAAGAAGAAGACAGACGCGGACGGTAATGTGACCATCTATAAAGCTCGACTTGTCGCTAAGGGTTATCGACAGGTTCAAGGGGTTGACTACGATGAGACTTTCTCACCAGTAGCGAAGCTAAAGTCCGTCCGAATCATGTTAGCAATTGCCGCATTCTATGATTATGAGATATGGCAAATGGACGTCAAAACGGCATTCCTTAATGGTTTCCTTAAGGAAGAATTGTATATGATGCAGCCGGAAGGTTTTGTCGATCCTAAGAATGCTGACAAGGTGTGCAAGCTCCAACGCTCGATTTATGGGCTGGTGCAAGCATCTCGGAGTTGGAACATTCACTTTGATGAGATGATCAAAGCATTTGGGTTTACGTAGACTTATGGAGAAGCCTGCGTTTACAAGAAAGTGAGTGGGAGCTCTGTAGCATTTCTCATATTATATGTAGATGACATACTATTGATGGGAAATGATATAGAACTCTTGGACAGCATCAAGGCCTACTTGAATAAGAGTTTTTCAATGAAGGACCTTGGAGAAGCTGCTTATATATTAGGCATCAAAATCTATAGAGATAGATCGAGACGCCTCATAGGTCTTTCACAAAGCACATACCTTGATAAGATATTGAAGAAGTTCAATATGGATCAATCTAAGAAGGGGTTCTTGCCTGTGTTACAAGGTATGAAATTGAGCTCAGCTCAATGTCCGACCACGGCAGAAGATATAGAAGAGATGAGTGTCATCCCCTATGCCTCAGCCATAGGTTCTATTATGTATGCCATGCTGTGTACCAGACCTGATGTAAACCTTGCCGTAAGTTTGGTAGGAAGGTACCAAAGTAATCCCGGCAAGGAACACTGGACAGCGGTCAAGAATATCCTGAAGTACCTGAAAAGGACTAAGGAAATGTTTCTCGTTTATGGAGGTGATGAAGAGCTCGTCGTAAAGTGTTACGTCGACGCTAGCTTCGACACAGATCTGGATGACTCTAAGTCACAAACCGGATACGTGTATATTTTGAATGGTGGGGCAGTAAGCTAGTGCAGTTGCAAGCAAAGCGTCGTGGCGGGATCTACATGTGAAGCGGAGTACATGGCAGCCTCGGAGGCAGCACTTGAAGCAATATAGGTGAAAGAGTTCATCACCGACCTAGGAGTCATACCCAATGCGTCGGGGCCGATCAAGCTCTTCTGTGACAACACTGGAGCTATTGCTCTTGCCAAGGAGCCCAGGTTTCACAAGAAGACAAGGCACATCAAGCGTCGCTTCAACTCCATTCGTGAAAATGTTCAAGATGGAGACATAGATATTTGTAAAGTACATACGGACCTGAATGTAGCAGATCCGTTGACTAAACCTCTCCCTAGAGCAAAACATGATCAACACCAGAATTCCATGGGTGTTCGATTCATCACAATGTAACTAGATTATTGACTCTAGTGCAAGTGGGAGACTGTTGGAAATATGCCCTAGAGGCAATAATAAAAGCATTATTATTATATTTCCTTATTCATGATAATTGTCTTTATTCATGCTATAATTGTGTTATCCGGAAATCGTAATACATGTGTGAATAACAGACACCAACATGTCCCTAGTAAGCCTCTAGTTGACTAGCTCGTTGATCAACAGATAGTCATGGTTTCCTGACTATGGACATTGGATGTCATTGATAACGAGATCACATCATTAGGAGAATGATGTGATGGACAAGACCCAATCCTAAACATAGCACAAGATCGTATAGTTCCTTTGCTAGAGTTTTCCAATGTCAAAGTATCTTTTCCTTAGACCATGAGATCATGTAACTCCCGGATACCGTAAGAGTGCTTTGGGTATACCAAATGTCACAACATAACTGGGTGACTATAAAGGTAGACTACGGGTATCTCCGAAAGTGTCTGTTGGGTTGACATGGATCAAGACTGGGATTTGTCACTCTGTATGACGAAGAGGTATCACTGGGCCCACTCGGTAATGCATCATCATAATGAGATCAAAGTGACCAAGTGTCTGGCCACGGGATCATGCATTACGGTACGAGTAAAGTGACTTGCCGGTAACGAGATTGAACGAGGTATTGGGATACCGACGATCGAATCTCGGGCAAGTAACATATCGATTGACAAAGGGAATTGTATACGGGGTTGATTGAATCCTCGACATCGTGGTTCATCCGATGAGATCATCATGGAGCATGTGGGAGCCAACATGGGTATCCAGATCCCGCTGTTGGTTATTGACCGGAGAGTCGTCTCGGTCATGTCTGCTTGTCTCCCGAACCCGTAGGGTCTACACACTTAAGGTTCGGTGACGCTAGGGTTGTGAAGATATGTATATGCAGTAACCCGAATATTGTTCGGAGTCCCGGATGAGATCCCGGACGTCACGAGGAGTTCCGGAATGGTCCGGAGGTAATGAATTATATATAGGAAGTGCTGTTTCGGCCATCGGGACAAGTTTCGGGTTCACCGGTATTGTACCGGGACCACCGGAAGGGTCCCGGGGGTCCACCGGGTGGGGCCACCTATCCCGGGGGGCCCCATGGGATGAAGTGGGAGGGAACCCAGCCCAAAGTTGGCTGGGGCGCCACCCCCCCAAGGGCCCATGCGCCTAGGGTTGGGGGGAACCCTAAGGGGGGCGCCCCCTTGCTTGGGGGGCAAGCCCCCCACCCCTTGGCCGCCGCCCCCCTAGGAGATCCCATCTCCTAGGGCCGGTCACCCCCCCTTGGCACCCCTATATATAGTTGAGGAGAGGGGAGGACTTCATACCTCAGCCTTGGCGCCTCCCTCTCTCCCCGTTACGTCTCTCCCTCGTAGTATAGGCGAAGCCCTGCTACTGTGACGCCCTGCATCCACCACCACGGCGTCGTGCTGCTGGATCTTCATCAACCTCTCCTCCTCCCCTTGCTGGATCAAGAAGGAGGAGACGTCTCCCGTCCCGTACGTGTGTTGAACGCGGAGGTGCCGTCCGTTCGGCGCTTGGTCATCGGTGATTTGGATCACGTCGTGTTCGACTACATCATCACCGTTCTTTGAACGCTTCCGCACGCGATCTACAAAGGTATGTAGATGCATCTGATGACTCGTTGCTAGAAGAACTCCTAGATGGATCTTGGTGAAACGAGTAGGAAATTTTTTGTTTTCTGCAACGTTCCCCAACATGTAGTTGTTGCTATCTTCGACAAGCTTGTTGCCTTCCTTCATAGTTCGACTGGATGGATATTGCCAAAAAATCAGTTTCTATACATGGATGAGTACTGTGATGCAATTCAATACGAGGGCCTTGTGTTTGCTACCACTACTCGTGGCATTGTTTTTCCATGGAATCCTTATGCTTCCGATACGTTTGTCTTCCACCATAATTATAATTGTTTCATCCACAAGCATGCGGGTTAGCTAGTTTCCCTTTACTAATTAACCTTGTTGTGTTTCCAAGGTCCTGTGAACATTCCACCACCTATACTTGAAAAAATTATAACCAAGGGGGAGATGACGATGATGATGATCACGAGCATGAGGACCCATATACTTAGTGGCGCCTGGCAACTTATTCCGATGGATCACCTCTTCTTGTCTATATACAAGGCATCGCTGATGTGACTAAGGAAGCAGGTGTTGTCTCCCATGGTCGCACCCTCCGGACCTATTCCAACATCCGTTGCAGGGTATTCGGGATGGATACTATTGTGCTAGCGCCAACACCTTCTCCCTAGTTTAGTATTGATACTCTTGGAGGAAACTCGCTCTTCCTTGGACAAAACCATCCAATCATGGTGAAAGGCGATCCAGCTGCTGTTGACACAACATTACTACCATTTATGAGAAGCAATTGTATCTATACCTCGGACATTGCTATGCTTCCCTACCGTGGCTATCACAATATGGGTCATGAAATAGGTCGCTTCAGCCTAGATGATTAGTCCTGCATTGGTCTCAAGATTGACAGTAGCTGGCCCTTTCGAGACAAACTCTTCTGGTTCAAAGCAAGTGTTTCCAATGTCGAGGAGTGGTTGAGCTGAAGTTCATTTCATTGCTGGTTATTTGTTGTGTGATGAAAACTTTAGTATTTACTAGAATGTTTTGTTGGAACTAATCTATAATCCAACATGTATCCTCATTGTCGTTGTGTGTTGATGACTTGTTGTATGTAATGAATGGTACATTTGCATATGCATGTCATAAACTCAATTTATAAATGGTTTCCGACTCACTTCTTGGAGTGTTAGGGTCTGTTTGGTTGGAGATACTGTGGCCAAGTCAAAGTGTGGCTAGCCACACAAGAATGGCAAGCCACACAAGTGCGGCTGAGAAATTGGACGCCAAAATTTGGCAAAAGTTGGCAAAAAATGTCTCCATGACAAGAGGGCCATAGGGGCAATAAAGTGTGGCAAGCCAAAGTGTGGCAAAAACCAAACACGTGCCAACTAAACTGTGGCTGCCATATTTTGGCTTGGAAAACTGTGGCCGGGAACCAAACAGCCCCTTAGTGTCGTAGTAGTATAGCCAGCATCTGTAGTAGTATGAAGTTGCCATATCACATAGAGCCAACAATAGTTAGGTGTCGCACGGAGGCCGAGAAATATAGTGATAGCGTGACTGCGTGAGGTGGGCTTGTACGTAGTATGATGTATGCATAGGGTTTGCCGTGTTTCCTACTCCTTCGGTCTGCCTCCTTTTGCCGACACGTGGGACATCCTGAAGGAAATATGCCCTAGAGGAAATAATAAAGTTATTATTTATTTCCTTATATCATGATAAATTTTTATTATTCATGCTAGAATTGTATTAACCGGAAACATAATACATGTGTGAATACATAGACAAACAAAGTGTCACTAGTATGCCTCTACTTGACTAGCTCGTTAATCAAAGATGGTTATGTTTCCAAACCATGAACAATGAGTTGTTATTTGATTAACGGGATCACATCATTAAGTGAATGATCTGATTGACATGACCCATTCCATTAGCTTAGCACCCGATCGTTTAGTATGTTGGCGTATTTCGAGATTAGGATTTGTCACTCCGATTGTCGGAGAGGTATCTCTAGGCCCTCTCGGTAATGCACATCACTTAAAGCCTTGCAAGCATTGCAACTAATGAGTTAGTTGCGGAATGATGTATTACAGAACGAGTAAAGAGACTTGCCGGTAACGAGATTGAACTAGGTATTGGAATACCGACGATCGAATCTCGGGCAAGTAACATACCGATGACAAAGGGAACAACGTATGTTGTTATGCGGTCTGACCGATAAAGATCTTCGTAGAATATGTAGGAGCCAATATGGGCATCCAGGTCCCGCTATTGGTTATTGACCGGAGACGTGTCTCGGTCATGTCTACATTGTTCTCGAACCCGTAGGGTCCGCACGCTTAAGGTTACGATGACAGTTATATTATGAGTTTATGCATTTTGATGTACCGAAGGTTGTTCGGAGTCCCGGATGTGATCATGGACATGATGAGGAGTCTCGAAATGGTCGAGACATAAAGATTGATATATTGGAAGCCTATGTTTGGATATCGGAAGTGTTCCGGGTGAAATCGGGATTTTACCGGAGTACCGGGAGGTTACCGGAACCCCCCGGGGAGCTATATGGGCCTTAATGGGCCATAGTGGAAGAAGAGGAGAGGAAGCCAGGGCTTGGGCCACGCGCCCCTCCCCCCTAGTCCTAATAGGACAAGGAGAGAGGGGGCCGGCGCCCTCCTCCTTCTCTCTCTCTCTTTTCCACCTCATGAATCCTATTCCAACTAGGATTGGGGGAGAAGTCCTACTCCCGGAGGGAGTAGGACTCCTCCTGGCGCGCCATATGTGGCCGGCCGGCCTCCCCCTCTTGGTCCTTTATATACGGAGGCAGGGGCACCCCAGAGAGACACAAGTTGATCCACGTGATCTATTCCTTAGCCGTGTGCGGCGCCCCCAGCCACCATAGTCCTCGATAATATTGTAGCGGTGCTTAGGCGAAGCCCTGCAGCAGTAGTACATCAAGATCGTCACCACGCCGTCGTGCTGACAGAACTCTTCCCCGACACTTTGCTGGATCGGAGTCCGGGGATCGTCATCGAGATGAACGTGTGCTAAAACTCGGAGGTGCCGTAGTTTCGGTGCTTGATCGGTCGGGCCGTGAAGACGTACGACTACATCAACCAAACGCTTCCGTTGTCGATCTACAAGGTATGTAGATCACACTCTCCCCTCTCGTTGCTATACATCATCATGATCTTGCGTGTGCGTATGAAATTTTTTGAAATTACTACGTTCCCCAACACATCCACCATCCAGGTCGTGTCATGCAAGAAAATGGAGTGCTAGTTGAAGCCACGTGATGTGCATCTTGTGTTAAACTGTAAATAGAATCTTACTACTCTTGAGTAACTCCAAAAGCGGCCACCTAAGATCTTTATTGGATTTGTTTTTCATCACCAGCACGCCGAGGTGAAAGATGTGCAGGTTCAGTGGGTCCTCTTGCGTTTTCACTGACATGTGGGACCACATGTGAGCAAACGGACGATGGGCTCCGCGCATCTGCTGGCTAGCTGAGAAGAGAGATAGAGGAGAGTTGAGCATGGACTCCAGGAAATTTGTTGTACGTAACCAGCACCTCGATATAGGCTCGATATAGTGGGGTGGCATGGGCCATAACTAGCATTCACGTCTAGCAGTACGGCACACGCCACCCACACGAGTCCCATCCGACACCAATTTTCTTGGAGTCCGTGCTACAACCATCTCTTCTCCCTCCTGTTTTCTCAGCCATCGCGCGCTGGGCGGGGTGGGGGTTTGCCGATAGTCGGTTTGCTCAACTGCGGTCCCACTTGTAAGTGAAAATGCAACACATCACGCATTCCCCCTTGAGCAGCGTCCGGACCAACCGTGTGGGCAGCGGGATGCGACGCGAACACGACAAGCTTTTCCTTTTGAACTTGTAACTTGTAAAATTTGGTTCTTCTCCGTGGCGCGACCGATGGATAGAAATAACGATTTTCCCTAGAATAATGAGAAGTTAGGTTCTGGCGCGGTTCATGCATGGAGTACGTACAAAAATTATGAAGTTGATGCGAAAGGTAAGATAATTACTAGTAGTACCATATACTACTACATGGATTTGACGGAAAGATAAATATACATATGGATTCATCAACGACATCCTCACGCCCTAGTGCGCTGGGTCACCAACCGACGTGTGAGGAGCAGCGGAGTTGGCGGCGAGCTCAACATGCTTCTGAACAATGTCGTCCAAGGTTGCCCTGCGGGTCAAGAAGGCCAGCGACCTATCGTCCTCCTCTGGCACGTAGTAGTCCTTGTGGATGGTTTGCAAGTGGACATGGGTGATTATGTCGACGGTGTCTTGCTGCGCCAGGCGCTGCGCGGCGAGCGCGACCTCGAGGTGGACATTCTCCGGCGCGACGGCGGGAAGTCGCAGGGCCAGCAGTGCATCGAAGAGGTTGTCACTATAGAGGCCATTGAGGGTGGCGGGCATCGCAGAGCCTGGGCGTGTGGGCTGGAGGCGTACGTCAAGGTCGTCCGCGAGCTTCTTGATGACGGTGAACTTGTCGAGGAAGCCGACGAGGACCTTGTCGAACAAGGAGACGTAGCTGTCATCCAAGCGGCCTCTCACCTTGGCGGCCTCAAGCACGACCTGGAGACGTTCCTCGGTGCCAGGCCGCAGGCCGGCGTCGTGGACCATCTGGCACAGCCGGCTGATGCTCGCGCTCATCGCCTCCATGGGTCTAGCTTCCAGTCAACTGATCTTGCGATCGGAGTGATCACTCTTGCCCTTTGTTAGGGTGCGTAGGTGCATAGGATTTCGTAGATTGGACTGGCAAGGAGCCTTTATATGAGAAGCGCAGACTGCGTTGAATTCACATGCGTGTTGGCCATCTACTCCTCGGCCCTCTACTGCACCTGCCTTTGGTTGTATGACAGGTGGACCAGCCACCTGTTGAGCCCACGTTTCATACAACCAAAGGTAGGTGTAGTAAGTCAATGAAGCCGCGTCCCCCTCCGTGCCGGTGCAGTATAGTCATCTCACCAGACCTCTAGTTGGGGCCAAATGAGAGAACTTTGATGTTTACTGGTTTATTGGTCCCCTTTGCATTTTGCGCCAAGTTTTGACCTTTGATTTAACTAATAAAATGTTAATGCATGTAACCAAAAATGTTATGTAATCCCAAAACACTTAGGCACGGTACATTAACTCCCTCCTTATTTCTTATTTCGTGACATATCAATCAATGAGAGATGTGGGCCGTGCATGCTTTCAATGACTTGAGACTACCAAACATGACATGAAGTGGTTAGTTCATTGCATGTAATCCTATTAATTAGCAAAAAGACATTAAGTTCTCACGCCGATAGGAATAAAATAATACACCATGTATTTATTTACAGAGGGAGTAGAACATTTTTTGTGACATGCATTACTAGATATTGCTAGTCAAATACTAAATCCAGATGGACGTGGTAGTACTACTAAATCCAGACGGTGGTGCTAGTACTAGTAGTAGTACTACCAATGTGCTAGTAGCACTGTACTACCCGTTGGTCAAATTATTACGTTCTGCTCCTCACAGTGAAGTAACAAGACCCTGCGCCGGAGATGACACCTGAGTATAGGTGCCGTGTTTGGCATACCATAGTCAGCCTCACCGTCTACAGTCACTATCATCATGGTTGTAGAGCTAACCTGCTTACAACTAGCCGTGTTCGACATAATTTCCCGTGCGTAGATGCCCTTGCATTGCACGGAACACCAAGATTGGGGGTGGAAGGCGCCGGCAGCGGCCATCACACCAGATTTTCCATGGCCTTCTAGATGTGGTGGGGAGGAGATAAGGCTGATTGTGAGAGAAAAGGAGTTGTTTGTAAATAGGAACAAGCGCGGGCATCTTTTTGCAAAACTAGAGAAGTTTGGTTTGTATGAGTCAGATCTAGATCTGATGGCTATTGGTGAAAGATGGCAGGCACAACATCATCACCAACTCAGGACCTCTTTGATTCGCAAGATTTTGAAAACGCGGGAATAGGACACGGCAATATTACAAGTTTCAAACTGATATTACAAATGTTAGGAGTAATGATGCACCTACGAAGAGGGAATTACTAGGAAGTTTACGTAAGCACTTTCGTTACTTTAGGTAGATGCAGCATTATCGTACAAACTAAAATCCACCGCCCTGACAATTCACTAATGGGCAAATAAATTTTCGAGTCTCTGGCCACTTGATGTTTCAAAAACTTTGCCATTTAGGCTTAGACGCTTACGGTGATCAACACGCCATTCATTATTGCGCCAGAGAACGCCAAACCTCATTACCTTGAGCACACTTGCCTCCAGAACAAAGAACCTGGCCAATTTATTCTCAGATGTGCTGCCTCAGTAGTCGATCAAATCAATTTCTGTAAGATGGAGATCAAGGCATTCGATGAGATTGTTATAGTGCAAAACATTTTTCACTTTCAGGTCTTTTTTTATCTGCAAAAGAAGAGAACATATTAGAGCAGCTGGCTGTATAAGATTGCCGTGTCATCAAGAGGTACCAATATCATTCGCTCATATGATAGGGTTGGCTGGCTAGTGATATTTTTTCACTCACTCTCTCTCTCTCTCTCTCTCTCTCTCTCTCTCTCTCTCTCTCTTTCTCTTTCCTCTCATTTACCTAGGAGCACATGAAGAGCTTGGGCATTTGTTGCCTTCCACTATGTGGCCGATGCCATATTTCTCAAAAGTATGCCATGTAATACGCATTGATGTCAAATCAAAAGATTTTGGCACCGCTCTCGCGATGTAAGAGAGTTGGCACCGCTGTGCACACAGACCCACATGTATAAACAAATCAATCAAGCCAACTACACCAGCCTCTCGCTCTCCCAAACAATTGTTTTTTATTGCCTCACTCCTCTCTCTCTCTCTCACGCAAGTGTTTTTTCATTGCGTGAGTTAATTTGGCCCCGAAGCAAAGTAGGTGATCTAGATTGGGGCACCAGGTGAGCAATGGAGGGGCAACGATTCCAAATGCATCACAAGTGAATTTGGCACGTGTTTTGGCCTACATAGTGGAGGGCCGTTATAGCCCACTTTTGTACTACCTCGTATTTAGTGTAAAATTTTGACCATAGATTTACCTAAGAAAATGCCAATGCATGTCACCAAAAATTATACCATTTGAAATTATGTTCAAATACAAATCCAACGATATAACTTTTAGTGACATGCATTAACATTTTGTCAGTTAAATCTGTGGTCAAATTTTGATACTACAAAATAGGAAGAGTAAACCAGGACGGAGGTAGTACTTGCTCTTAGGGTAACCATAGAGTTACTAGTCTAAGTTAATTTCCACTATGACTAGCCTAGGCTACTATAGTAGTACTCCCTCCATTCTGAATTACTTGTCGCAGGTATGTATGTATCTAGATGTATTTTAGTTCTAGATACATCCATTTGTGCGACGAGTAATTTGGAACGGAGGGAGTACAACAAAAAAAATGCAGGTGATCACGTGAGAAAAAAATACTAAAAACATTTCTTTCCGTGCAGTGCGTAGATGCAATTTTGAACACTACACTTGTCATCATAATTTGGGAAAATTACAAAAAAATTGAGCTACATTGTGATTACCGTTTACTAATAGGAAAGAAGTTTCACCTCATTGAGTTGCTTCTCCGTGCACAGAAAGCATGTAAGGAATCCAACAACTTTATCTAGATTGGGGCTGATAGATTTTATCGCCAAGATCTTCACCGTGCGCATAGACTGGGTCAAGCTTGTGGGAATCATTTTCAGGAAGACGGTCGTAAATACATCGAGAAGAAATTTAAAAATGTGAATTTCAAGAAGACGGAGAAGAAGATGAGTGTTGTACCTGAACGATTACAGATCCAATAAAGAGTTCGGAGAATTTGGCAGACGAGTACACCAACACTGTCAATTTCGGCGCGTCAATGACACTGGTTTTTGTTGGACCTTCTAGATCAGATACAAGCAATCTCTCAAGGAAAGGTGCATTCTCAATGACCATAATGTGGAACAGCTGGAGTGATCTCTTCCCAATTGATGTCTTGTTGCGGGGCCAGCAAGACACAAAAATCCATCGGAGATTCGTCGAGCCGATGTGGAGGCTAATGAACTCATGGATCCGCTCAAGATGAAGGTACTCAAGCGCAGTACAGCTGCGGAGCAGGTTCTCCATAGCCTGCTTTGAGATGCCAACGTCGAAGAGATCGAGCTGCTTGAGGTGAGGGAGAAGAAGGGCGGGCGCGACATTAGTCTGGGCAAGATAGCAGGAGCTGAAGCTAGCACGGCGCAGCATTGGCGTGAGGCGGAGCACGAACTGCAGCAGAGAGCGACATCGTCCAGCTTCAAAGCTGAGCTCCTCGAGCTGATCTAGGGCGGGGTATAAGAACCACTCGTCAAACTTGGCTTGGACCTTGCAGTTGGTACTGAACATGTGGATGTCAAGGCGTCTGGCTGGCCCAAGGTGCGATGAAAGGATCTTGGAGATTGCGGCCATGCGTTTGCAATCCCTGTCGCAGAGGGAGCTGTCGACGGTGAGGTTGAGGGGGACGCGGCGCCAGAGGGGGCGCCACCACCGGGAGAGCAGGGCGGTCCGCATGGCAGATTTGGTGGGGAGGAGGCCGATGCTGACGAGCAGCATGTCATCGGGGCGGCTGCTGATGAAGTCCAGGCTCGCCGGATGCGGTTTTTGCTCAAGCCGCCTCTGCTTGTTGGCTGCCTCGCCATCCATATCAACCGGCGGCGACGCCGGTGTGCACGTGTGCTGGTCTGTGTTGTGTGGTGGTCTGCTGGGTGTGCGCGAGTGTGTCCTTCTGTGCATGCCACCGCGCAGTGGTGAATTGTGCACGAGTGCGTCCTTCACGCGGAAAAATTGTGTCCTCAATGCGCCCTCAATTTACTAGCGTGCAGGGTGCTACCCCGAGTGGTTTCAACTTTTTTTACTTCACCGCGTGTCAGATGGGCCTCTAGTTTACTTATTTTCACCCACTGCCACATGGGCCAGGACACGAAGATAGAGAACACGAGCTGACAAGGCAGCATGTGGAATGGTTGACCGGTCAACTAAACAATATACGGAGCTATACGCTGACACGGTGTGCGTTTAATCCATCGGTATAGAGAGTTTGAGTGAGAGGGGAGGCCCGTGAGAGATAGCAGAGAGAGAGAAAGAGCTACTCCCTTCGTTCGATAATGTAGTGCCTCTGTTGGAAAAGGCAGTGCCTAGGAGGCGCTTAGGCATGCCTAGGCGCTAGGCAGTGGCCAAACGCCTCGCCTAAGGCATAAATGGATGTCTAGGCAGGGCAAGCAAGGAATTATCTACCCAAGTAAGAAACCATGCCACATACCGCACTAATATGCAAAACGGGTTATATTCCAATGGCAGTAGATGGTAATCAACTTATTTATATGCCCTAAACTAATATCAACAACCATATAATAATCACAAAGATACTACGAGTAAAAATTATATTACCGCCTAGGCCACGCCTAGGGCGCTTAGGCACTGCCTAGGCACTAGGCGAAGGCCAACCTCCTCGCTTACGCCTACCGCTTTTTCCAACCTTGTGTAGTGCCAACATTTTTTTAAGTCAAACTTTTGAAACTTTGACCAAGTTTATAAAGAAATTACTTATATCTACAATACCAAAGATAAATGATAGTATGAAGTAAGTACATGTTGTGATGAATCTAATAATCGTTCCAGATGTAAATGTTTTTCTCCACATATACCTATTCAAACTTTTCTAAGGTTTGACTTTTCAAAACATCCATATGCTTATGGACGTGAGAGAGTCCCTAACTAGAGAGAGAGAGAGAGAGTGTGTGTGAAATAGAAAGAGTGAGTGAAAAAAGTGTGTGTGTGTGTGAAAAAGACATGGACAACAGACGATAAAACTAGAGAAAAGGCATGTGTGTTTTATGCAAACATATCACACATGCATCTTCGACAACGGAAGCAAGGTGAGGAGATAGTGTGTGGTTGTTTGCAACCGAGAGAGAAAGACCCCTAGCATGTGGCCAACAGGGGTCTGACAAGCAAGGGAGAGAGGTCGAGAGAGACGTACGGAGAAAATGCAGACATGGGGAGGAGAGAGTGTATGTTTGTGATAGAGAGATCCCCTGGAGATCATGATGGGACTACATGGGTGGGAGATCGAGTGACAAGGTGTGTGCGCGATAGAAGATACTCCAAGAGATATCGAGATAGACGTATGGATGGAAGGAGACAATACGTGTGTTCCTGATGGCTAGTGAGAGATAATCATACTTAGGGGGGAGTGCGTGCGCCTATGATGGAGTGAGGGATTATGGTACTTAGGGGGGATGTCCCATAGAAAGAGAACAAGGGCGGAGAGTGTTGGATGGGTCTATATGTAGCGCGAGCGAGACATGTGTATGTGTGAACTAGGGAGATATAAAGTTTGAGAGAGATAGAGGAGCCCCAATAAGGCTGAGTGGTGCGTCAGATAGCTGAGAGGGGGAAAGAGATATTCCATCCGCTCGATAATGCAGTGCATGTAAAGTTTTTTAGAAGTCGAACTTTGGAAACATTGATTAGGTTTACGCAAATGTTATTTATATCGACAATACCAAAGATACATCATATGAAACTACATCTCATGATGAATCTAATGGTATATGTTTGCTGTTCTAGATGTAAATGTTTTTCTCCATGTACATGGTCAAACTTTGTGATGTTTGACTTTTCAATAAATCTATATGCTATGGACCAAAGAGAGTGCCTAAGTCGAGAGAGATCAAGTGTGTGTGAAGGAGAATGAGTGAGTATGCAAAAAGAGTATGTGTGTGAAAGGGAAAGGGACAACAAACAATAAATTAGAGAGAGTGTGTTTTTTCTTTTCTTATGCAAACATATCACGCATGGATCTCTGAGATAGAAAAGCGAGGTGAGGAGATAGACGAAGATAGCTAGTGCGTGATTGTTTGCAACGGAGAGAGACACCCCTATAGCACATGTCCAATAGAGGTTTGGCCAACAAGGAACAAAGGTTGAGAGGGACACATGGAGAACATGGACACATGGGGAGGGAGAGAGGGTGTGTTTGTGATAGAGAGATCCCCTTGAGATCGTGAGGAGACTTATATGGGTGGGAGATCGAGGAAGGTGCGTGCGAGATAGAAAGATGCCCTGAGAGAAATCGAGATAGACCATGCACATGTTTGTGATGGAGACTAACATTAGCTAGTCATATACATATAGGGGGGACTGTGTGTGCCTACATTTGAGTGAGCGACCATCATACTTGGCTAGGCATGAGATTGTGTGTGCGCGTGTGTGAGATGGAGAGAGAACGAGGGAGAGAGATAAAGTTTTAGATGGGTCTATCGAGTGCGAGTGAGATATGCATGTGTATGTGTGACCCAGGTAGATGGAGAGTTTGAGAGAGAGAGAGGAAGAGCTCCGAGATGACAGAGTGGTGCGTGAGAGAGTTACGGGCAACGAGCCAAGGAATTTGTGTGCGTACGATGAGTGCACCCAAGATATTTAACTTGGACTAGAGAATCATACATAGTGTGCGAGAGAGACCTATAGATGGAGTATATATGCATGCGAACTAGAAAGACCCCCCCCCCACACACACACACAAAGAGAGAGAGAGAGACGAAGAGAGAGGGGGAGGAACCAACAAGGTTTGTGTGTTGGATGCGTGCGACAGAATTGAAGATTGTCGGCGAGAGAGAGAGAGAGCAGGAGTCCGGGAGAGGGGGAGGTCGCGTTTTATGCATCAAAGACTGATATAAACCATGTTTCGATATAAACTTGCATTCAAATATTTAAATTGGAGAACATGTTGTCTGCAATCTACACATGAACGGAGATATGCGTATATCAAACAAGTTCATTAATTTGACTCTCAACATGTTCATGGAGTAATATAATACTGTACAACATGCTACTCGATTGAGGTGTTTAATTTTGGATTTAGTTCACTATTCTGACCTGGTGAACGAGCTATTTCATTGAATCGAGATATTTCATTTTGGGTTTGATTCCCGTTTTTGAGTGGGTCAACTATTTGTCATATAGTAAATTGCTAACAACGAGCATGTAAAACACATTACTCCCGAGCATCGTCTCTCCATCTAAAAAAGAAGTGGCAAGCTAATATTTCAAAATTTGATTCGAATCAACTTGGTAAGGTAGACGTGGATGCTCGTTCTCCCAAAATTTGAACGAACTGTTAAACACCCTCTGATCGGTGGAATTCGCCTGAGCAAATAAATGGGAGACGTGAAATTACCGGCCTATGTGGGACATGCATCAATTGGCCTGTTGTACATGGAGGGTAGGTTCGTAACTTCATCCAAGCGTGCCTTCTCCTCGGCCGAAATGACATGTGCCGAATAATTCATAAACCATGGTTGGCAAAACACCCTCTCCTCGCCCGAAATAGCTCGGGCCCACTATTTCAAAACACGCTCTCCTCGCCCGAAATCGCTCATGCCACTATATTCCAAAACACGCCCTCCTCGCCCGAAATCGCTTGCGCCCACTATATTTCAAAACACGCCCTCCTCGCCCGAAATCACTCGCGCCCACTATTTGGGAGAAGCAAAGTTACTCTACTATCCCTGACCCTCAGTACACAGACAAGCCGAGAAGCCTAAAGGCAGGGGTAGAACTGTAACTCCCCCACATTTTAGAAAAATGCGTTCGTAAGACATGGTTCCCCCTCCCAATTCCCCATTCATACCTCATGGGCGCCGACTCACCTTCTCCCCAGAACCTCCCTTCTCCCAAGCCGCGAAACCTCAGCCGCTCCTCCATGGCGTCCCTGTTGGGGAACGTAGCAGAATTTTAAAATTTTCTACGCATCACCAAGATCAATCTATGGAGTCATCTAGCAACGAGGGAGAGGAGAGTGCATCTACATACCCTTTTAGATCACGAGCGGAAGCGTTCATGAAAACAGGGTTGATGGAGTCGTACTCGTCGTGACCCAAATCACCGATGACCTAGCGCCGAACGGACAGCACCTCCACGTTCAACACACGCTCGGTTGGTAAGAAGTCTCCTCCAACTTGATCCAGCAAGGGGGAAGGAGAGGTTGATGGAGATCCAGCAGCACGACGGCGTGGTGGTGGAAGTAACGGCGATCTCGGCAGGGCTTCGCCAAGCTTAGCGAGAGGGAGAGGTGTCACGGGAGGGAGAGGGAGGCGCCAGGGGCTAGGGTGCGGCTGCCCTCCCTCCCCCCCACTATATATAGGACCCCTAGGGGGGTGCCGGCCCTAGGAGATTGAATCTCCAAGGGGGGGTGGCGGCCAAGGGGGTGGCTTGCCCCCCAAGCCAAGTGGGGCGCCCCCACCCCTAGGGTTTCCAACCCTAGGCGCAGGGGGAGGCCCAAGGGGGGTGCACCAGCCCACTAGGGGCTGGTTCCCCTCCCACTTCAGCCCATGGGGCCCTCCGGGATAGGTGGACACACCCGGTGGACCCCCGGGACCCTTCCGGTGGTCCCGGTACAATACCGATTACCCCCGAAACTTTCCCGATGGCCGAAACTTGACTTCCTATATATAATTCTTCACCTCCGGACCATTCCGGAACTCCTCGTGACGTCCGGGATCTCATCCGGGACTCCGAACAACTTTCGGGTTACCGTATACTAATATCTCAACAACCCTAGCGTCACCGAACCTTAAGTGTGTAGACCCTACGGGTTCGGGAGACGCGCAGACATGACCGAGACGACTCTCCGGTCAATAACCAACAGCAGGATCTGGATACACATGTTGGCTCCCACATGCTCCTCGATGATCTCATTGGATGAACCACGATGTCGAGGATTCAATCAATCCCGTATACAATTCCCTTTGTCAATCGGTACGTTACTTGCCCGAGACTCGATCGTCGGTATCCCAATACCTCGTTCAATCTCGTTACCGGCAAGTCACTTTACTCGTCCCGTAATGCATGATCCCGTGACCAACCACTTGGTCACATTGAGCTCATTATGATGATGCATTACCGAGTGGGCCTAGAGATACCTCTCCGTCATACGGAGTGACAAATCCCAGTCTCGATTCATGCCAACCCAACAGACACTTTTGGACATACCCGTAGTGCACCTTTATAGTCACCCAGTTATGTTGTGACGTTTGGCACACCCAAAGCACTCCTACGGTATCCGAGAGTTGCACAATCTCATGGCCTAAGGAAATGATACTTGACATTTGGAAAAGCTCTAGCAAACGAACTACACGATCTTTGAGCTATGCTTAGGATTGGGTCTTGTCCATCACATCATTCTCCTAAAGATGTGATCCCGTTATCAATGACATATAATGTCCATAGTCAGGAAACCATGACTATCTTTTAATCAACGAGCTAGTCAACTAGAGGCTCACTAGGGACGTGGTGTGGTCTATGTATTCACACATGTATTACGATTTCCGGATAACACAATTATAGCATGAACAATAGACAATTATCATGAACAAGGAAATATAATAATAACCATTTTATTATTGCCTCTAGGGCATATTTCCAACAGTCTCCCACTTGCACTAGAGTCAATAGTCTAGTTACATTGTGATGAATCAAACACCCATAGAGTCCTGGTGTTGATCATGTTTTGCTCTAGGGAGAGGCTTAGTCAACGGATCTGCCACATTCAGGTCTGCATGTACTTTCCAAATATCTATGTCTCCATTTTGAACACTTTCACGAATGGAGTTGAAGCGACGCTTGATATGCCTGGTCTTCCTGTGAAACCTGGGCTCCTTGGCAAGGGCAATAGCTCTACTGTTGTCACAGAAGAGAGTCATCGGGCCCGACGCATTGGGAATGACTCCTAGGTCGGTAATGAACTCCTTCACCCAGATTGCTTCTTGTGCTGCCTCCGAGGCTGCCATGTACTCCGCTTCACATGTAGATCCCGCCACAACGCTTTGCTTGCAACTGCACCAGCTTACTGCCCCACCATTCAAAATATACATGTATCCAGTTTGTGACTTAGAGTCATCCAGATCTGTGTCGAAGCTAGCATCGACGTAACCCTTTACGACAAGCTCTTCGTCACCTCCATAAACGAGAAACATATCCTTAGTCCTCTTCAAGTACTTCAGGATATTCTTGACCGCTGTCCAGTGTTCCATGCCGGGATTACTTTGGTACCTTCCTACCAAACTTACGGCAAGGTTTACATCAGGTCTGGTACACAGCATAGCATACATGATAGACCCTATGGCCGAGGCATAGGGGACGACACTCATCTTTTCTCTATCTTCTGCCGTGGTCGGGCATTGAGCCGTGCTCAATCTCGTACCTTGCAATATAGGCAAGAACCCCTTCTTTGACTGATCCATATTGAACTTCTTCAATTTCTTGTCAAGGTACATACTCTGTGAAAGACCAATGAGGCGTCTCAATCTATCTCTATAGATCTTCATGCTTAATATGTAAGCAGCTTCTCCAAGATCCTTCATTGAAAAACACTTGTTCAAGTAGGCCTTTATGCTTTCCAAGAATTATATATCATTTCCCATCAACAGTATGTCATCCACATACAATATGAGAAATGCTACAGAGCTCCCACTCACTTTCTTGTAAATGCAGGCTTCTCCATAAGTCTGCGTAAACCCAAACGCTTTGATCATCTCATCAAAACGAATGTTCTAACTCCGAGATGCTTGCACCAGCCCATAGATCGAGTGTTGGAGCTTGCACACCTTGTCAGCATTCTTAGGATCGAAAAAACCTTCCGACTACATCATATACAATTCTTCCTTAAGGAAACCATTAAGGAATGCCGTTTTGATGTCCATTTGCCATATCTCATAATCATAGAATGCGGCAATTGCTAACATGATTCAGACGGACTTCAGCTTCGCTACGGGTGAGAAAGTCTCATCGTAGTCAACCCCTTGAACTTGTCGATAACCCTTAGCGACAAGCCGAGCTTTATAGATGGTTACATTACCATCCACGTCTGTCTTCTTCTTAAAGATCCATTTATTTTCTATGGCTTGTCGATCATCGGGCAAGTCAGTCAAAGTCCATACTTCGTTTTCATACATGGATCCTATCTCGGATTTCATGGCTTCCAGCCATTTGTCGGAATCTAGGCCCGCCATCGCTTCTTCATAGTTCGAAAGTTCACCGTTGTCTAACAACATGATTTCCAAGACAGGGTTGCCGTACCACTCTGGTGCGGAACGTGTCCTTGTGGACCTTCGAAGTTCAGTAGCAACTTGATCTGAAGTTTCATGATCATCATCATTAACTTCCTCTCTAGTCGGTGCGGGCACCTCAGGAACATTTTCTTGAGTTGCACCACTTTCCAGTTCAAGAGGTAATACTTCATCAAGTTCTACTTTCCTTCCACTTATTTCTTTCGAGAGAAACTCTTTCTCTAGAGAGGATCCATTCTTGGCAACAAAGATCTTGCCTTCGAATCTGAGGTAGAAGGTATACCCAATAGTTTCTTTAGGGTATCCTATGAAGACGCATTTTCCCGATTTGGGTTTGAGCTTTTCAGGTTGAAGTTTCTTGACATAAGCATCGCATCCCCAAACTTTTAGAAATGACAGCTTAGGTTTCTTCCCAAACCATAATTCATACGGTGTCATCTCAATGGATTTCGACGGAGCCCTATTTAAAGTGAATGCGGCAGTCTCTAAAGCATAGCCCCAAAATGACAGCGGTAGATCGGTAAGAGACATCATAGATCGCACCATATCCAATAGAGTGCGATTACGACATTCGGACACACCATTACGCTGAGGTGTTCCAGGCAGCATGAGTTGTGAAACTATTCCACATTTCCTTAAGTGCGTGCCAAATTCGTGACTCAAGTATTCTCCCCCACGATCTGATCGCAAGAACTTGATTTTTCTGTCACGTTGATTCTCAACCTCACTCTGAAATTCCTTGAACTTTTCAAAGGTCTTAAACTTGTGTTTCATCAAGTAGACATACCCATATCTACTCAAGTCATCAGTGAGGGTGAGAACATAACGATAGCCACCGCGAGCCTCAACACTCATTGGACCGCACACATCAGTATGTATGATTTCCAATAAGTTGGTTGCTGGCTCCCACATGCTCCTCGATGATCTCATCGGATGAACCACGATGTCGAGGATTAAATCAATCCCGTATACAATTCCCTTTGTCAATCGGTACGTTACTTGCCCGAGACTCGATCGTCGATATCCCAATACCTCGTTCAATCCCGTTACCGGCAAGTCACTTTACTCGTACCGTAATGCATGATCCCGTGACCAACCACTTGGTCACATTGAGCTCATTATGATGATGCATTACCGAGTGGGCCCAGAGATACCTCTCCGTCATGCGGAGTGACAAATCCCAGTCTCGATTCATGCCAACCCAACAGACACTTTCGGAGATACCCGTAGTGCACCTTTATAGTCACCCAGTTACGTTGTGACGTTTGGCACACCCAAAGCACTCCTACGGTACCCAGGAGTTGCACAATCTCATGGTCTAAGGAAATGATACTTGACATTTGGAAAAGCTCTAGCAAACGAACTACACGATCTTTGAGCTATGCTTAGGATTGGGTCTTGTCCATCACATCATTCTCCTAATGATGTGATCCTGTTATCAATGACATCTAATGTCCATAGTCAGGAAAACATGACTATCTTTTGATCAACGAGCTAGTCAACTAGAGGCTCACTAGGGACGTGTTGTGGTCTATGTATTCACACATGTATTATGATTTCCGGATAACATAATTATAGCATGAAGAATAGACAATTATCATGAACAAGGAAATATAATAATAACCATTTTATTATTGCCTCTAGGGCATATTTCCAACAGCCCCCACCGCACCAAATTCCAGCCGCCCTCCTCTCTAATCCCGGAGACGCTGTCCATTTGCCGTCATGCACTGGGTCGTGTGCCTCTTACTCCGTGCTGCCGGAGCTGCCTCGATGACGGCCGCGTGAACCGTACCAGAGCCGATTCACCCTCGTCGTTGTTCACGGCGCCGGAGCGGCTCCAACTTTGGACCCGTCCAGAGCCCCGGCGCTGCTTCCCCGTAGCCGTCGACCATCGCGACATCTCTACTTCCCTGCCGCCGGTAGCCACCACAACTGCGCCGGCCTCACCCACTAGGCAGCTGGAGCTGCCTACTTCACCGGGCCGCCACATAGGTCGCACCCTCATCTCAAATCACTTTATTTAGGCGTCAGTTGTCTGAATTTTTATTCTGGGCCAATCGATTCCCAATGGGAAGTAGCACCCCTCGAGCCGGCGGAGCTCCTAGGCTACCGGTTGGCTGGTGTCTAACGTAAGGGTGCGGGGCGCTAGTTCGCCGCGAAAGCAGCGCTTAGATGGCTATCTTAGAGTTGCGTGGGTTGAAGGTACTGCCGCCGCCGGATCTGGATGACGGCGAGTCTTTGTGGATTGGCCCGAGGGGTGCAACCACGACAGTGCGGTGGGGCGGGGAGTGGGCTTTTGGTCGGGGCCACAGATGGCGGAGGCAGGCTGCTCTGCCGGTGGTCACTGGCTCTTCGGGGAAGATTCCGAACAGTGTCAGCCGGGAGGCACAAGACGGCCATCAATCCATCCGGCGTAGATCGGATAGTACCAAAATAAAATAAAATCGTGTGACCCCAATTTAGTCTTCAATCAACAGACGTGTGACCAATCTCGTACCTTACTGTTGATCTCCTAGGGTATTTCTTCAGAGCAGAGAGATGTGTCGTTCTTAACATTATGCGGTTTCTGCATCTTCAGCCACACCATCTTCCGACTCACCGCAGCTGCTCCAACAAGGGAAGCATGCACCAGAAGGGAGCTATAGTCCCCACTCAATAGTTCCCTGCATCGAATGTGCATGCCCGACATGGACAGCCACAACAACTGCAGGGCAGTCGACAAGTCAGCACATGATGCTCACTCCTATGGATGGCGGCTAGATATGTTGTACCTCATCTTACTTATGTGCAACATTTATGGCTTTGTTATTCATCTAAGCATTGAAAATAGATTATCACATTTCACTGTATATTCATGCTCATCTCTTACGGGTCTTGTTCATGAGTTAATGTTGTTCCATAGTTCAGCTAAGAGACTTGTTCTTTAGGCAACATTGTTCCATAGTTATCATCCATCAGCAATTGCTATCCCACAGGCTGGTGATTATAGTATTATACCACTTCTAGTATAACCTATGTTGTTCCTTAATACTTTTGTGTGCCATCTAGTTAATCTCGAGTACAAACGATACATATTTTGTAGCTTTCATCTGTGTTCTCCCTTTAGTTTTTGAGACCTGTTGCTGCTAGTTAACCCCAGTCCTACTATTTATGTCGTCTCCTATAGGCACTCATTACATAAATCTAACTGGTAGTTGTCTTCCATGCATATCAGATATAATTGCACACACTGATTTATCCAAAGAACCTCATGGAGCAATGTAACGGCCAACAAACTTGACGTCAATGATACCCAATATGATGGAACATGTAAAGGCAGTTCTTCACAAGACTTGCAGAAATATGATGAATTCTATTCACCCCATACGGTCCTTTCTCTAACTTGTCCCTTGATATGGGTAGAGCATGCATATAATGTCCTGGAGTGCATCTACTCTGTTGCAATGCCTTGTGCTTCGCCTGCTGATCATGCACGTAAATATGGCATGCTTTCCTGTTTTTCAGTACCTATTCCATTAATGATAACATGTTTTCAAATTCAAGTACTATCATTCTACTCTATCACAGTGCCATCTGCTTAGTTTGGACATCATGCTTCTCAATATCTTATGCATTGTTATTCATCAGTATGTACTTCATCTGTCTACCATACCGTGTTCTTTTTTTACATTGAAGTGTTGTTCTAGCGGTCTCTTGCAATGCCATCTTAGTTTCCCAATCATACACGCATATGTTGCCTTAGTGTTTTTCCGTAATGTATTCCGCTAGCATGCAGTTTTACATTCAAGTAGTGTTTTTACATGGTTGTCCTATCGTATCCCTAGCTCTTACATCATACTCCCTCCATCCGGATTACATGCCGCGGAAATGGATAAAACTGGATGTATCTAGAACTGAAATATGCCTAGACCCATCCATTTATTTCTGGATGGAGGGAATACATGTTAATATGGCATGCCTTTCTATTCTTCGGTACCTATTCCATCTCTGTTGTAGCATGTTTTATAATTGAAGCACCATTCTTCTATATAAGGCATGCAAGGGGAAGACGTCTATGTTAGAATCTGAAGGGTTACAAACCAGGTCTTTGCAAAAGATCCAAACGCCAAGAGATAATAAACCAACTCCAGTTTTCATAGATACTGCTCCAGCACAGAGAAAGCCAACTCCCACTGATAATAAGCAGATTCCAGTGGCCAAAGAACTAGTCCGCTCCAGTCCAGCAAAAATATGTCAACTCCATTCTAAGAAGCGTGTACGTATCCTTGCATCATGAAATTTTATAGCATTCTGATCATATTTTCTACATGTTTCTTACCCATCTCTCTTTTAGAAAATAAGCTTAAAGGATAGAAGATTTTCAGTACTGGGATCGTATTCGAGGAAAGTATCTTGCGGGAATTCTCTGTGCTCCAATGCTGATGTAAGTACCTACTGTATATCACTATATTTTTACATAAGCATGTATTTTGTTAATCGGTGTGAATCCAACCTTTATCTGATCTAAATTTAGTTGTAGCAAAATGTTAAAGGCGATGATGTTGATTTTTGTATGGAAAACTGCCTGGTAGTTTTGCATACTGAGTTTCATGAGTGTACTATCTCATATCATGCACATTACTGAATTGTAGTGCTGCTCTGGTTACCCATTCATTCATTGTGTCAATGTTGCTTTCATATTATCTTACTGAATTGTAGTGCTGCTCTGGTCGCCCATTCATTCATTGAGTTGCATGAGTGTACTATCTCATAGCAAGGCAAACCCATTGTTTCTTTCCAATAAATCTAGGCCAGGTAATATGGCAATAACTCATGATTAATCTGTTCAGTTCCCCTCCTAATTTATGTTATGATGCAGTGGTCGAGACACTCTCCACTATCAATAATACAACCCTGCCAAAATCGCCATCTGAATCTGTTCAGTTTCCTCTGTCTCGAATGCAACGGAAAAAATGTATGTTTGTGAACCAATTAATGGCTAAAGTAATGATGCAAATGGTGGAGGAATCAGAGATGCACATTCGTGCGCAACAACAACTGATCAATGTTTTCATAGACAGTGTAGAAAAGCAGCAAGAACTTGCCCACATGCTTATGGGCGTCATCCGCGCTGAGGTTGCAGATTGTGACGTTGTAGATCGTTAGGTTTTGTTCATTTATTTGCACTGGCATCAATCTTTGATTGCCTAGTGGATGTAATTTCCTGTAATATATGCTGGATGTGCAACATTTTTCCCTGTATGTCGTACCTTTGCTTGATCGGTTTTGGTCCTGTGCATAATTGCTCGTCGTAATGGGCTCAAATTATCTAATTGGTCCTAAAGACATGTACGAACTTTAGTGGGCCCATTAAGTTAATGGGCCGTTACCAGGACGAAAGTTAATGGTCGGCCCTCTTACCTTCCGGGTCATTAATAGGCCGACATCGAAGCAGGCAACAGGTGGGCCCATTTTATTTCACGGGCCGTTAAAAGGCCGTTACTAAGGTCGGTCTATATATGGCCCAACTATACTGTGGGCCTTTAGCAGGCAAAAAGAGACAGCAGGCTCGTACTGGACCATGAAGAGCATGGGCCGCTAAGAGGCCGAAAGTCAGGTTCTACTGTAAATGGCCCAACTGTGTTGTGGGCCTTTAGCAGGCCGAAAGAGAAACCGGGTTGGTATTGGACCATGAAGAGCATGGGCCGTTAAAAGGCCGAAACTCGGGTCCGACTACAAATGGCCCAAATCATTTATGGGTTGTCAACAGGCTGAAAGACACACCGGGTCGGGAATTGGCCCAACACTTAAATGGGTCGCTAAAAGGCCAAAACTAAGGTCCAAGTACAAATGGCCCAACTCATTTATGGGCCGTTAATAGGCTAAAAGACACACCGGACCGGAAATTGGCCCAACACTTAAATGGGACGCTAAAAGGCCGAAAGATGTACATCCTGAAAATTGGCCCATCCCTTGAATGGGCCGTTAACAGGCCTAAATCACATCAGACCGATATTGAGCCCAAATATATAGTGGGCTGTTAACAGGCTCGAACTAACGATGGGCTGCAATGGTGTCAAATCTTTAACGGGCCATTGACGGGCCGAATTGGCGCATCTCGTATGGGTCGTGGGCTTAAATGGACCTGACACAAGTAGTCCTTATATGGGTCGGCCTGCTAATTTTTACTGGGACGGCCTTTTTCACCAAAATGGGCCACTGTTGGGCCATGCCACGTGTCGACCTATCATAGGCGCCTCCTGTCCAATGAATGGATGACATCTGTCCCAACGGTGAGCCAACATGTGTTTCCTCCGGCCAATGATAATTTTACACGTGGAAAATCCTCATTGGTCCGGGTTCTTAGTGGGTTATCGGATCCAAAACCGGACCGGATAGCTTAACGGTGTTCCATTATGGTGTATGCCATGTGTCAGTCACCCTTGACGAAAGCACTTCCATGACGCGTGATTTATCGTCATGGAAGTGGACACTTATGTGATGATAATTTTGGTAATGTCATGGAACACTTCTACGATAGCACAGGTATAACTATCTTGATTCTGTCATAAAATCGTCATGGATGTACATGCATGACAAAAAACGTGACCTACTATGACAAACACATATCATCACGGAAGTGTTTTTTTTGTAGTGATGGAAGCTGACAATTCCAAAGTCTTCAAAGGCTTTAGGAGAGGAGATTTGTATATTGTTGATTTCTCTACAGGACCACAACCTACTACATGTCTACTTGCAAAAGCTTCAGAAGGCTGGACATGGCATCGGCGACTTAGTCATGCTGGCATGAGGAACTTGCACACGCTTGTGAAGAAGAAGCATGTCATCGGCATTGAGGGTGTAAAATTCCTCAAGGACCATCTGTGTGGAGCTTGTGAAGCCAGAAAGATGACCAAGGCCAAGCATCCCTCAAAGACCATCAGGACTACCACTCGTCCATTTGAATTGCTTCACATGGATCTCTTTGGCCCTACTCATTATGCCACATTTACCAATGCTACATCTCTATATGGCTTTGTCATTGTTGATGATTATTCTTGTTATACATGGGTGCATATCATCACTTACAAAACTGAAGTGCAAAAAGTCTTCAAACGATTTTCCTCGAGGGCTTCAACCAACTTTGGAGTGAAGATCAAGCACATCAGAAGTGATAATGGAACTAAGTTCAAGAACACTAGTCTTGATGACTATCTTGATGAACTTGGTATTACTCATGAGTTATCTTCTCCTTATACTCCTCAGCAGAATGGCGTCGTGGAGCACAAGAACAGGACTCTTGTTGAGATGGCTTGCACTATGCTTGATGAGTACAAGACGCCTTATCGCTTCTGGCCCGAAGTAATTCATACTGCGTGCCACATCATCAATAGGGTATATCTTCACAAATTCTTCAAAAAAACCTCATATGAACTCCTCACGGACAAGAAACCCAATGTGAGTTATTTCAAAGTCTTCGGTGCTAAATATTGGATTAGAGATCCTCATCACAATTCTAAATTTTCACCGAAAGCACGTGAAGGTTTTATGCTTGGTTATGGTAAGGACTCGCACACCTACAGAGTCTTCAACACCTATCACCACAAGGTTGTTGAAACTGTAGATGTGCGGTTCGATGAAACTAATGGCTCGCAAAGAGAACACCTACCTCCTGTGCTAGATGAAATACCACCTGAGGAATCCATTAAGTTCAAGGCTACTGAGGATATCATTCCTACCGAAGAATCTACTGAAGAAGTCATTCTAGAACGTGAAGAACATCATGCTGGTGCACCTGAAGAAAATGGCTCTGAAGAAAATGCTGAGCAAATTCCTCATCATCAACCAGCTCATCCTCACATTGCTAATGAAGTGTAGATTGAGAAAATCATCAACGACATCAAAGCACCAGGTCCTCTCACACGCTCAAAAGCTTCACATTTGTCTAACTTTTGTGGGCACTTTGCTTTTGTCTCTATCACAGAGCCCACTAAGGTAGATGAAGCATTTCTGGAGCCTGAGTGGTTTCAAGCGATGCAAGAGGAATTCCATCAGTTCGAGCTCAACAATGTGTGGGAACTTGTCAAGCAACCAGACCCTTGCAAGCACAATATCATCGGCACAAAATGGATCTATGATACATCTCCAACGTATCTATAATTTTTGATTGCTCCATGCTATTATATATTCTGTTTTGCATGTTTAATGGGCTTATTTATACACTTTTATATTATTTTTGGGACTAACCTATTAACCGGAGGCCCAGCCCAAATTGTTGTTTTTTGCCTATTTCAGTGTTTCGCAGAAAAAGAATATCAAACGGAGTCCAAACTGAATGAAACCTTCGGGAGCGTGATTTTTGGCACAAATGTGATCCAGAGGACTTGGAGTGGATGTCAAGCAACCAACGAGGAAGCCACGAGGCAGGGGGCGCGCCTACCCCCCTGGGCGTGCCCTCCACCCTCGTGGGCCCCTCGTGGCTCCACCGACCTACTTCTTCCTACTATATATACCTACGTACCCTGAAAACATCGAGGAGCACCACAAAAACCTAATTCCACCACCGCAACCTTTTGTACCCGTGAGATCCCATCTCGGGGCCTTTTCCTGCACTCCGTCGGAGGGGGCATTGATCACGGAGGGCTTCTACATCAACACCATAGCCTCTCCGATGATGTGTGAGTAGTTTACCTCAGACCTTCGGGTCCATAGTTATTAGCTAGATGGCTTCTTCTCTCTCTTTGGATCTCAATACAAAGTTCTCCTCGATTCTCTTGGAGATCTATTCGATGTAATCTTCTTTTGCGGTGTGTTTATCAAGATCCGATGAATTGTGGGTTTATGATCAAGATTATCTTCTCTGAATTCTTTTATGTATGATTGGTTATCTTTGCAAGTCTCTTTGAATTATCAGTTTGGTTTGGCCTACTAGATTGATCTTTCTTGCAATGGGAGAAGTGCTTAGCTTTGGGTTCAATCTTGCGGTGCTCGATCCCAGTGACAGTAGGGGAAACAACATGTATTGTATTGTTGCCATCGATGATAAAAAGATGGGGTTTATATCATATTGCAGGAGTTTATCCCTCTACATCATGTCATCTTGCTTAAAGCGTTACTCCGTTCTTATGAACTTAATACTCTAGATGCATGCTGGATAGCGGTCGATGTGTGGAGTAATAGTAGTAGATGCAGGCAGGAGTCGGTCTACTTGTCACGGACGTGATGCCTATATACATGATCATACCTAGATATTCTCATAACTATGCTCAATTCTATCAATTGCTCGACAGTAATTTGTTTACCCACCGTAATACTTATGCTATATTGAGAGAAGCGACTAGTGAAACCTATGGCCCCGGGTCTACTTTCCGTCATACAAGTTTCCAATCTATTTTATTTTGCACTCTTTACTTTCAATTTATATCATAAAAATACCAAAAATATTTATCTTATTATTATTATCTCTATCAGATCTTACTCTTGCAAGTGGCCATGAAGGGATTGGCAACCCCTTTATCGCGTTGGTTGCGAGGTTCTTATTTGTTAGTGTAGGTACGAGGTGACTCGCGCGTGGTCTCCTACTGGATTGATACCTTGGTTCTCAAAAACTGAGGGAAATACTTACACTGCTTTGCTGCATCACCCTTTCATCTTCAAGGGAAAACCAACGCATGCTCAAGAGGTAGCACTCTACCGCAACAAGCAAGATGAAAATGGCCTTGTGGTGAGGAATAAGGCACGGCTGGTAGCTCAAGGCTACACACAGGTTGAAGGAATTGATTTTGATGAAACTTTTGCACATGTTGCTATACTTGAGGCTATTCGCATATTACTTGCTTATGCTAACCATCATAATATCATATTATATCAAATGGATGTGAAAAGTGCATTCCTCAATGGTAAGCTTGAGGAAGAAGTTTATGTTGCTCAACCCCCAGGTTTTGAGGATCCAAAGCATCCTGACAAAGTCTTCAGACTCAATAAGGCCCTCTATGGGCTCAAGCAGGCCCCTCGGGCATGGTATGACACTTTGAAGGAATTCCTCATGAAGAAAGGATTCAAACCCGGTTCACTTGACCCAACTCTTTTCACCAAAGCTTATGATGATGAATTATTCGTGTGTCAAATATATGTTGATGATATCATTTTTGGTTGTACTGACCAATGTTACAGTGATGAATTTGCCTATATGATGAGTGAAGAATATCAAATGTCTATGATGGGACAATTGAAATTCTTCTTAGGTCTTCAGATTCATCAACAATGAAATGGCATCTTCATATATCAGGAGAAATACCTCGAGGATGTGTGGAGGAAATTCGGCATGCAAGATTACAAAGGTGTCAAAATCTCTATGCCCACAAAGGGCCATCTATGCACTAATGAAAATGGTATTGACTTCGATCAAAAGGTATACCGCTCCATGATTGGCTCTTTATTGTATTTATGTGCATCTAGGCCAGATATTATGCTTAGTGTTTGCATGTGTGCCTGTTTTCAAGCTACACCGAAGGAATCACACCATAAGGCTGTGAAGCATATTCTTCGATATCTAGCTCACACTCCATCACTTGGATTATGGTATCCCAAGGGCTCGACTTTTGATCTCATTGGATATTCAGATTCTGACTATGCTGGTGATCGTGTGGACCTCAAGTCCACATCAGGCACATGTCATTTCCTCAGAGGATCCTTGGTCTGTTGGTCTTCGAAGAAAAGAACTGTGTATCACTTTCTACTGCTGAAGCTGAGTACATTGCTGCTGGTTCATGTTGTGCTCAATTGCTATGGATGAAGCAAACTCTCAAGTACTACGGCATCAATATGAAGAATGTGCCACTCTATTGTGACAATGAGAGTTCTATCAAGATTGCTCATAACCCAGTTCAGCACTCGAAGACAAAGCACATTCAGATCCGTCATCATTTTCTTCGTGATCACGTGTTGAAGGGCGAAATCTCCATCGAGCACGTGAAGACTGAAGAACAGCTAGCCGATATCTTCACAAAGCCCTCGGATGAGAAGAGATTTATCAAGTTGCGGTGTGAGCTAAATATCTTAGAATCTTCGAATGTCCTTTGAAAAGGACACACATCCTAACACTTATGCAAATTGATGACTTAGATGTGCACCACACAAAGTAACGTTTTTCTTCAATCAATGAAAACTAACCCTCTAAGTGTGAAGAAATTAATGAATAATTTGATTCTCAGAGCCCTACGAGAATTGTACATGGCGTCTGAAATCATCATTCTTATACGGTGGGTCACGCCACCAACAAAAGTTGAAAATCTTCAATTTGAGTTTTTCTTCAGTCTTGAAATTCCTCAGTTGATTTCTTCAACTTTGCAATGTCTTCACTCTCTCCGTTGTTTTTCTTCATTGGCTATATATATTTATATGAGTTTATGTCCTCTACAACATTCACTTATAGCTATTTCTTCAAGTTGATCTTTCTGCTAAGTGAATGTGATCAGACCCTTCCCCCTCTATGCTATACTCAACCCAGTATGTTCACAAATTCTTCATGTGCGTTCCATTTGAAACTTTTTCAAAATTTCACTGTGTCCTTGTCAGCTGAAGATTCTGCGAACGAAACCTTAAAATATTCTAATCTGAATTTTCGGCTCTTGCCGCCTAAACTGTTCCACATCCCACGATAATACTTATCCATTCACCCACGATCTCAAACGATCTCCACCTCTCTGTACGTGGGTGACACATGTCACAAGGATGAGAAAGGTCAGCGGCACGTTCGTCCATTTTCCTCGGGCGAGCACTTTTCACCGTGGCTATAAATACCCCCTTCCCTTCCTCGGCCCGTTTTTACTCCGCTCGACCTCACTCCCTCGCTCAAGCTCTCAAAACCTAGCGCCTCCGCTACTTCCATCATCGCCGCTGAGAAGAGCTTTGCTACCTCGACCTCGTCGCCATCGTACTCGCGTCGGCCCCGGATTTCTTCACTCCGCCACCGCCGTAGCTGTCTTCCTCTACCAAGTTAGGGCGTGGAAGATCTTGACCGATGAACTTCCAATCTACATTCCCAGTTCGTCGTGTTCTTCGTCAAGGGTAATAAAAGCTACTTTTACTGCCCTTATTGATTCCAGTGATTTCTTCAAAATCTTCAAAAGGTGTTTATTCTTCAATCTTCACTCTAAACACCTCACACAAACATCTGTTCTTGATCTGTTTCCCTAAGCCATGCTTTTCTTCAAGATTCCTCAATTGTGTGGATTTTCAACCTATACAACTCTGGAACCTAAGTCAAAGAACACTTAGTGAAATTCCTCAAGACACATCTGGTCAAATTCCTCAAACTTGTTCTTATTTGCAAAAACTTCTGAGAGCGCATATGACCTCTCCAAATTCTTCGCACCTATACTCTGTTCACATGTACTCATGTCCGCTGCTGAATCACTAGGTTCTCATCAACTTAAATCATTTGCAACGTTCCTCGAAGAAAGACTGCATACCTCTTCAGAGAACTCAATAGTTCAAAATCCTCGGCTGAAGAAAATGGCACATGGCAAGAAACCTCAGAAGGGAGGCAAGAAATTGGAAGACAACACTGCCTTTGAAATCCCTGATGACATCTATGCAGGGTATTGCACTCCAGATGAGGCAATTCATGGAAAGGAAACAAAGAATGAGCGCAAGGTGCGCATTTAGAAGATTGAAAGAACATGGGCCAGAGAATGGAGGGAATATCGCTATGTCACTCCCAAGTATATGAAGAAATTCGCTGTACACCCTCCATGCCCAAGACCTCCGTTGGCACCAGGCCAAGTTGATGATCCCTCTAGCATCAGAAGAGGTGAGGAATTTCCTACTGAATGGGCCAAGTGTCAAGCTAAACCGACCAAAATGGCAAAAGAGGCAGTGAAGAAATTCAATGAAGATTGTGCTGCTGCTGCCACTGCTGAGGCCTCTGCTAGAAAGCCTAAGAAGGCCATGCCAAAGAAGCCCGCACATAAGCCCAATGCTTCTTCTTCAATGCCCTCACAGCCAAGCTCCTCAGCTATGCCCTCGCGGCCCAATTCCGCTAAGCCCTCACGGCCAATTCCTCAAGCCGCCCCAGTTCCTCAAGCTTCAAAACCCTTAGCTCCTCCGGCAAAGTCCTCAGCACCTGTGCATATCGCCTTGTGTCAAAGGACCACAGGAAAATCAATTGCCTCAGGAGCCTCTGCAGGTTCTTCAGCTCCTCCGCACTCCTCAACAGGCCCCACATTGCTGAAGACTAAAGCCACTGCTGGACGAGGCACTAGACCAAGTCCTCAAAAGAAGCAGGTCACCTTCCAAGTACCGTCCAGTGATGATGAAGCTAATGATGAGGAACTTGCCGAAATCATCAGAGATAGACAACAAAGGGCCGTTAGAGCCAAAGGCATAGATGTGCCTCTGCTTTTGGATCCAAAGTTGATCCTTGATTTTATTGACCTCTGGCACAAGGATCCCAACACTCCTATGCCTGACTTCAATCTCACTCCTGGCCAAAGTCACATGCTGACCGCCTTCATTGGCAAAGAAAAGTGAAATTTTAAAAGGCTAGGAAATTGAAGAAAGTGCAGTACAAGAAGGAGCGCTTTCTAAAGAAGAATGTTGTCAAAATGACAACTGATGAACTTGTGGCTGGTCAATCTTAAATCAAAAACCTCAGTGATGAATTTGATGCCTACCATGCAGATTGAAAGGGAGCCAAAGTCAAATTTGTGAAATTGGCAAAGACATTCACCTCCAATGTTGCTACTCAAACGCACATTGAAATTCCTCAGGCTGACGCTTCTGCTCAGCCGACTGAAGAACATGCCAGCACCGCTGATGAAAATCAGGCTGCTAATGAAACTGCTAGTACCAGGGCTGATGACTCCATTCCAACCTCTGATGAAACTACCAGGGCAACCACTACTGTTGCACCTGAAGAACAAGCCCTCCTGTGCCTGAAGAAACTGAAAATGCCAGGGCAACTACATTAGTTGCGCCTGAGGTTACTGAACCAATTTCCTCTGCCCCTCTTGCACCAACGCCAAGTCCAGTTCTTCCTTCTGCATCAGAAGTGAAGAAAACCAAGGCTGTAGAGCGAGCAGCAGTGAAGAAAAGGGAAGCATCTGCTCCATCAGACTCTTCAGCACCGAAGAAGATGAAGAAATTGACAAGCTCTTTTGCAAATCGAAGTGATGCTATTCCAGTTTCAAGCATGCCATCAAAGGAACTCGTTCCCTTTGGTGAGGATTATGAGATCCCAAGCGGATCTGATGAAGATGTTCCTTCTGCTGCTTCTTCAGAGCAGTTGGACAAGGAAATTGAAGCGGATAATATCCCTTCAACCCCGATCATCTTCTCGCCAATGCCTCAGTTCATAGCTGAAGAGGCAAGCGTTGAAGAATTAAATGAAGAAGATGAAGACGTGGCCACTGGGTGCTCCACTCCAGTGTTGAATGATGATTATTGGGATAGTCAGCACCCCAACTCTCCGCTTTTCACACCACTACAACAAATCCCTCAGTCCCAGTGCACACTGAAGTTCAAATGGGTTCTACAGATCATCACTCCACTCCTTCCATTCATGAAGAAATTCTAGCCACTAGTGCTAATGTTAATGTTGATGAATAATTGAAGAATCGGGCTGCTACTGAAGCAGAAACTAAAATTCCTCAGCCTATGGTTCCAGAGAATGTGATTCCTGAGGCTGTGATGACTTTGACTGACACTCCTCAGCCCACGCCGAAGAATCCCTTCTCCAAGAAGAAAAAATTCAAGGCTGATCACTTCTTTCATGAGCATGTATTCTTCACAGATTACAATCCATAAGACACTGCTCGTCTGCGAAGGAAGCGTTTCTGGACTGCAAGCCAAGCCAACTTCTATTCTTCACTGCTTTTTGATAAGGACAAAATATTTGATCATGCACATATTCCTCATGTGGACATGGAATCACTACCTTGCTTCACACCAGTCCTCAGTGTTCTTCATGAAGCTGGGCTGCTCAACTTCTGCACTGACATCTTAGACTGGAATGAATAACTAATTCTTCAGTTCTACGCGATGCTGCACATCACAGGAAATGCTAAAGATGTGAATTCTTGGGTGTTGGATTGGATGACCGATAACACTCACTTCAAAGCACCAGCCTCTGAATTGCTTCATGCCCTGCCTGTCAGTCCTCCCCTTGAAGGTGCGGAGCTAATCTATCATGAACCCGAGCTTTCAGATCACTACATGCAAGTGCTGATGAAACCGCTGAAGACTGGTCAAGCCCCAAGGTCCAAATTCCTCATGAAGGAATTGTTGTATGTGCCACGGACTGTCTATCGCATTCTGACCAAGACAATGAGTCCAATCAAAGGACATGACAAGAATGAAGAATATGTCGTTGGCATCATGAAGAATCTGCTTTTCAATATCATCCATGGAGTTCCAATCAACTACCATGATTTCCTCATGAGGACTCTGGCAAAATGTTGCATTATTGCCTTTTGAGTTGAAGCCTTCTGCTCCTTGGATTATTAGATTCCTCTGATCAAGGTCTTCAATCAATTACAAGGCTGATTTGCAGAATCACGTCAGCTATTTGCCCCCAATTGAAGTCTTCAAGAAACCAATTTACTCATTTGATGAGAAGGGCAAGGCACTTGCTGTTATTAATGAAGGCATTCGTCCATTGGATGGCCAGTTCCGCAAAGCTGCATCTTACTCCACCAATGATGACTCTGCCACTCATGACTCTGCCGCCAATGCTTCAAAGCAACATCCTCAAGCGACAACTCCAAGGGTATTGACTGATCGTGAGCTTCTCCTCAGTCTTCACCAGAAGGTCGATCGCAACCACAAGCGTCAGTTTGGTTTAATTCTTCAGAACATCACCATCACTCAGAATTCAGGGAAGAAGAACCATTACTACCTCCATGAAGTATTTGATCGCACCTGGGTTGTTCTGTCTCATCTCTACGGTGAAGATGATCTCAACAAGATGGGCTTCAAGAAGGACTTTGACTGGTCTCAGCCACCTTCGAAGAAATTCAAGAAGGTCAAAGTTCCTCACTTGGTGGCCAGCTCTTATTCTTCATCGTGCGAGACGGATGAGCATGAAGATTTGGACGACACTGCGGCAGGCCCCACTTCAACAACCGACCCCAACAATGTTGGCGCTCCTCCATCGACTCAGTGATGATATTCTTCAGGGGCGTTAGTCCTCACTTTTCATCCCTTTTGGTCTTTCGATGACAAAAGGGGAGAAAATTTGAGTTAGTCTTCAAGCGGGTCTATTAATATGGGCGTTTTTTTGCTAAGTTACAACTCCCGTTCTTCTGAAGATTTATTGGATCAAGTTGTAAACTTAAGTCCGATGGTGGTCTGATACTTTTGCTATGTTCTTCTGCATGCTATTTCCTCATATATGATAATGCATGCATGCTGAATTAAATCAGCCACCATATTTCATCATGCATTTCAAATTCTTCATATCATATGTTAAATGCGTGTATGAATTACAAGATATAGGGGGGATCTCCATGATTCTACTCTTCAAATGTGCATTGCTTCAAAAGCAAATTCCTCACTATGCACATCTTCAGCAGGAGTTCTTCTATATCTTGTAATCAAATTCCTCAATATCAGTATTTACACTTCATATGTTTATCCCCGTTGAAAACTTAACCTATATTGTCATCAATCACCAAAAAGGGGGAGATTGTAAGTGCATCTAGTGCCCCTTAGTGATTTTGGTGTATTGAAGACTTATAGGTTAAGGGACTAATGCGTTTGTGAGTGTACATAGGACTATAAGTCTATGAGGAGTTTGATATTTACAGAGAAAGTCGACCCCTAAAAATGAATGTCTTCAACTAAAGACCTTGGATTTCTGAAGACTTTCTGAAGACTTTGAAAGTGAAGAAATTGGTGTGACCGTGAAGACTTGATATTCATGCAAGGAACATGAAGCGTGAAGACTTTTGTTTTCGTAGTTTCATTTTCTCTTTCTTGAGTCATAGGAAACACCGTACTGTTAAAGGGAGTGGAGGTAAAACTAAGGAAAGGTTTCCAGGTGATGATCATCTCAAAATCCTACACCTACCAATCCCTTCGAGGGAAGCCATTGGAAATCTCATACAGTTCAGTCAATTTCTTCAGTGACAGAGACGAAGATCTTCTGGTCTCTGAGGAATATGTCCTGACTAAGGAGTTAGGAATTCGCCAGTGCAGATTGCCTACAAGTGAGGAACATGATAGCCCTGAGGAATTTGAACCTCAAATTTCCGACCATTGCTGTGCTACGCGCCAGCTGTCCCAAAATATCTTATCCACCTAACGGTCATATCATTGAAGGGCATTTAGGTCGTATCATGTCGGGTTGTTCCCTAGGCTATAAATAGCCGCCCCCTACAACCACTAGCTAGTTGGCTGCTCCGTGTGGAACTGACACTTGTCATTGAGAGCATCCCATCCTCCGAGGACTTTGAGCGAAAATCATCAGGAGAGTAAAAACCGAAAACCCCAAACCAAACACATACAAACCCAAAGTGATTAAGCATCACTGAAGAGATTGTTCCTGTGTGGAACCGACGCTTGTTACCTTTGAGGATTGTGCATCCTCCAGACGGTTAGGCGTCATGGTCTAGAGCATCCAAGAGGAAATTGTGGATCACCGAGTGACCGAGTTTGTGAAGGTTTGTACGTCACCTCAAGACTTACCACAAGTGATGGATGAGGTCTGTGTGACCTTAGTTCAAGGAGAATACGGTGAGGACTGTGTGTTCGGAAATGCGTGTCCTCAGGTTTAAATACCTAGCTGCTCTAACCAGACGTACAACTGTCACATCAGTTGGAACTGGTCTACCAAATGTTTATCTTCACCAAGCTAACTGGTTCTATTTCCTCAACCCTTTCATTTCTTCATTACTGTGTTGTGTACCTGTTCATATCTATTTCAAGACTTTCACTGAAGACATTCTCAATTTCTTCAGTCTGCTTGTCTTCATTCTGTTTTATCTTGTGCTTACGCTTTCTGTACTCTGTGTTTGTTTTCTATTCATCATGAAGTCTATGCTTATGTTATGTCATGTCTGCATCTGAGTACTTATTCCGCTGCAAGTAGTTATGTCATCGCCTATTCACCCCCTTCCCCCTCTAGTCGACTTAACGCACTTTCAATATCCCTCAATCTATGCCATGAAAACTTTAAAACAAGCAAACAAAGAAAAATAAAACATAATCTATCAAAAACATAACAAAGTGTAAATTACAAATTATTATCCATACTTATGTAACTCAAAAAATTGTGAAAATAAGATATAACAGAAAACTTGCAATGGAGTATTGTGTAAAAATTCAGTAGTTGATCGCATTTTAGTACTAAACAAAAATTCAATCACTGAACGTAAAAGTTTTTGTTTTTGCACAGAACCAAATAAACAAGCATCCATATCACCCTAAAGGCTTAACTTGACACTTCATTGAAAGAAACAGGGGCAGACCCATGGGTGTCTATACTGCGTGGCTCGCACAGAGCCCATTAATTTTAGGTGCCCCAAATTTTTGTATAGGCCTAGTTGAGCCAGCAGGCCGAAATGCCCAGATATCATCGCACAGTGATGTCTACTACACAACCTTCTTCTTGTAGACGTTGTTGGGCCTCCAAGTGCAGAGGTTTGTAGGACAATAGCAAATTTACCTCAAGTGGATGACCTAAGGTTTATCAATCTGTAGGAGGCGTAGGATGAAGATGGTCTCTCTCAAGCAACCCTGCAACCAAATAACAAAGAGTCTCTTGTGTCCCCAACACACCAAATACAACGGTAAATTGTATAGGTGCACTAGTTCGGCGAAGAGATGGTGATACAAGTGGTATATGGATGGTAGATAAAGGTTTTTGTAATCTGAAAATATAAAAACAGCAATGTAACTAATGATAAAAGTGAGCACAAACAGTATTGCAATGCGTTGAAACAAGGCCTAGGGTTCATACTTTCACTAGTGCAAGTCCTCTCAACAATAATAACATAATTGGATCACATAAATATCCCTCAACATTCAACAAAGAGTCACTCCAAATTCAATAATAGCGGAGAACGAACGAAGAGATTATGGTAGGGTACGAAACCACCTCAAAGTTATTCTTTCCAATCAATCCGTTGGGCTATTCCTATAAGTGTCACAAACAACCCTAGACTTCGTACTAGAATAACACCTTAAGACACAAATCAACCAAAACCCTAATGTCACCTAGATACTCCAATGTCACCTCAAGTATCCGTGGGTATGACTATACGATATGCATCACACAATCTCAGATTCATCTATTCAACTGATACGTCCATTTTGCATCATGCTTTTATATCGATATTTATTGCATTATGGACTGTTATTTCACTTTATGTCGCAATACTTATGGCTATTCTCTCTTATTTTACAAGGTTTACATAAAGAGGGAGAATGCCGGCAGCTGGAATTCTGGACTGGAAAAGGAGCAAATATTATAGGCCTATTCTATGCAACTCCAAAAGTCCTGAAACTTCACGGGACATCTTAAAAGAAATAAAGAAAAATCCTCGCCAAAGATGAAGGCCAAGGGGCCCACACCCTTCTCACGAGGGTGGGGGCGCCCCCCCTAGGGCGCGCCCCCCTACCTCGTGGGCCCCCTGGTGGGTCTCCGACGTCCATCTTCTCCTATATGAAGTCTTTCGATGAAAAAAATAGCAAGAAACCTTTCGGGACGAGACTCCGCCGCCACGAGGCGGAACCGAGGCGGAACCAATCTAGAGCTCCGGCAGGGCTGTTATGCCGGGGAAACTTCCCTCCGGGAGGGGGAAATCATCACCATCGTCATCACCAACGCTCCTCTCATCGGGAGAGGGCAATCTCCATCAACATCTTCACCAGCACCATCTCATCTATAAACCCTAGTTCATCTCTCGTTTCCAATTCTTGTCTCAAAGTCCGGGATTGGTGCTAGTAGGTTGCTAGTAGTGTTGATTACTCCTTGTAGTTGATGCTAGTTGGTTTATTTGGTGGAAGATCATATGTTCAGATCCTTTATGCATATTATTACCCCTCTGATTATGAACATGAATATGCTTTGTGAGTAATTACGTTTGTTCCAGAGGACAAGGGAGAAGTCTTGCTATTAGTAGTCATGTGAATTTGGTATTCGTTTGATATTTTGATGAGATGTATGTTGTGTAGCCTCTAGTGGTGTTATGTGAACGTCGACTACATAACACTTCACCATTATTTGGGCCTAGAGGAAGGCATTGGGAAGTAATAAGTAGATGATGGGTTGCTAGAGTGACAGAAGCTTAAACCCTAGTTTATGCGTTGCTTCGTAAGGGGCTGATTTGGATCCATATGTTTCATGCTATGGTTAGGTTTACCTTAATACTTTTGTTGTAGTTGCGGATGCTTGCAATAGAGGTTAATCATAAGTGGGATGCTTGTTAAAGTAAGAACTGTTGGAAATATGCCCTAGAGGCAATAATAAATTAGTTATTATTATATTTCCTTGTTCATGATAATCGATTATTATCCATGCTAGAATTGTATTGATAGGAAACTCAGATACATGTGTGGAT